>NC_140441.1:38828801-39032636 GCF_963576455.1 Neolamprologus multifasciatus | reverse complement strand
AGCTGCAGGTGTTTTTCAATGTTGACTTATCATATGTAAGAGAATATGCACAAAGGGAATTGTCAGGAAAGAGATGGCTGTTTGGAGACACACCCCTTTTATTAATATTTTGAAAAACAAGTTATGGGTTCATATTTGCACAACTTTTTACACTGTAAAAAGAAAAAGTTGAGAAAACTTAAAATTTCAAGGCAACATGATGCAAGAGATTTTTGAGTTTTCTCAACTTTTGCAACTGTTGTTGACTTAACTAAGATTTACAAGTTCTGCCAACTTGGTTCTTCTTGTTCACCTAATTAGGATAACCCTGGAAGTCTAACGAAGAAATTCGGGTTTCAATGCCATGTTTTTCTGCCTTCACCAAACAAGGATATTGTTGTTGAGTAATCATACAATTCTTACTCCAGTGAGTTGAAAATGTACTTGTATAAACAAAGGAAAATGTATGCTGTTATTATACTTGAAAAAACACTCAATAAATAGATATAGAATAAAACAAAGCACAATTCAATGTTATCTAAAAGCTTATTTATTTTGTTCAACAGTGCTTTCAGTACATTTCAGAATGTCATGGGCAGTAGGGTGAATTTCTGTTAAAAAAAAAGAGAAGAAAGAAAAGAAATAACAAACAAAAACATGTTTCTTTTGGGTGCTTTGAGCACCCCAGCAGAGACGTTAAAATTCCAGAGTCCAGAACGAAAAAAGAAAAGTGTCCAGCAACTTAATAATTCACGCACACACACCCTGACCGTCTTGTAAAAGCTGAACATAACTATTTCACCTTAAATAGGGTAATGCCACAAACGATTGCCTATGTACCCAGACATTGACATTTTACATGGGCTTACTATGATGAACTATGGAAGTTAAAAGTTATTAGAAATGTTACCATCAATGAAGAGGAAACTAACAGGTAAAACACCAGTTCTATGCTTCATGTGAAGTGGAAAACACCATAACAAATCTTTTAAAATACTACAAGACAGATTTTCACCATATATTCTCAACAATACAGATTCATCTGACTAAAACTTACATTTCGAATAATGATTTATCCACTTAACCTTCATATTATCCAACCAGGTCAAAATAAGATGGCCTCAATTGCTTCAAAGATATAACTCATCTGCCTTGGATAATCAATGTTGAGGGCATACAGAAGGCCAAAGAGGTATGCCAAGGCAGTAGAGAGGTCTGGAATGTTATGTAGCACGATGTCCCTTTCCAACACAACTGCATGTTCTCGACGTATGAGCATCATCATCTTGTAGGATGGTGAGGATGGCAACTGATGCACCGTTCAACACTGGTTCCAAAATGTCAGTGTCCTGAAGAAAAGTAAAATATGAATTGTTGAAAGCTAAGAAAAACTAAAGACAAAACAAATTTCTAAAGATTCAACTTTAACCTCTATACCATGCTGGTCATTTGACTTATAGAGGTTTTAAGAAGAAAAAGCTTATTTTCTTTTAATGGCACCTTGTGAGTTTTGTACAAAAATATTTTCTGCTATGGAACACCCACTAACAATGCCCAGCTGCTGCTCAGCAGAAAAAAAAAAGGAGTGAGAGTTATGACAACTGCAATCCCCACTATAAAATTATCTGGACTGCACTGAGGAAGTGTACATTTCCATTTTGGATTAACTCATCCTTTAAAAACATCTCATAGCAATTAGTTTTACTTGCATTACTTTTTTGTACTTACTAAGCACTTCAGGAAAACCTCTGTTGCATCCTCTCTGAGGAAAATGGGCTGGCCTCTCAGTGCCGGTGGGACACAATCTCAAAAAAAACAACAACACCATGTTAACAATTTTACTTTCTATTTACAAATTAAATAAAAATACTGCCAAATAAGAACAAAGCAATGACTGATGACATTAATTTTTACTGACTGATGTGTTTTGTTTGAAGCCAACATCTTTTTCAGTTTCTGTTAAGAGAAAAGTATACTCTCTTCTAAAATGTCAGATAAAGAAGCACTTCACTCACCTGTTCATCAAGTTTATCCAGGAGGTCTTCAATCTCCTCACAAAGAGCTCCCTTCTTAGGCCGGTACAGTTTCAGCAGGCCAGGCACAAATTTGTCAAGGGATGCATTGAAGGTCCCCAGGAGGTCTTTGCTTGTGATCCAATGAAATTTTTCAGATATCTAAACAAGACATTCACCAAAATATTGTCATTTATTCAGCACAGAAAATTCCTGGGTAGCGGTCTTGGACAGTCTGCACCATGTTATATGCCTGACTGTGTTATCAACAGCAAAACCTACTTCAAAAATCTCTCATGAATACGTCTTTTGCACAGGAATAGAAATACCCTCCACAAAACCCAGTATCAATATGCAAATACATATTATGTTCTAAGTTGCACCAAAATCTGTGACCAATCAGATTCTGTGACCTGCCTTAGTATTCTTTCCCTAACCATCTCAGTCTATAGAAGTCCTATTTCTAGCACTAAAAGAAGAAAAAAAAACATGCTAAAATTATGAGATTGCCTTTCTGTTTCAAAATTTCGATTTAGCATGGGGACTCTTTTCTTGAAAGAAATTTCTTTACACATTTTCTGTGTAAAGAAAAGTTCAGGGTAAGGATTTCAATGTAACACTGGCAAGGGTCTTGACTGGAATAGTAGCACAATATAATAAAGTTGGCCAACCCCAGCAAATACTGTACCACTTCAATATAGTCAATCTAGTATAAATCATGCCCAATTTGAATAATAATTAAATTATAAATTAGGACAGTCTTACCTCCTCAGAGGAAAACAGCGCAGGTCATCTCTCCTGGACACACACACTGGACACCATAGGCTGACACTCCACGACCTCTATCCGCCTGAGAGAAAATGTTTGCAATAATGAAACATTTCAATATAATGTAGAAAAAAAACGAGAAAAAAAGAGTTACGGATCGGACTCCCTGATCCTTACTGCGCATGTGCAAAGTCGGACCGTACAGATCGCGTCTACCCGTGGAATTGTACATAAAATCAATACTTCACCAGCAAAAAGGCTCTCAAAACAATATAATACTTTCCACAGTTTTGAAGGATGGGTCAGGTGTATCCTTTGTGGCCCACCCTATGCCAGAATTCATAGCGCGGCCCAGCCGATTCTAGTTTCCAACAATGGCGGCAGCCACTTAGTTTTAATATTACTCTTATTACTCTTTCTTGGTCACAAAGTAAACTTTTAAGATATTTTCAGGCGAGAATGTAGCTGTGTAAATTTCAAATATCTGCTCAGTTTATTAAGACAACACATATTTGCAAAAATGCTTCTACGTTTTCGGAGACGTTTTTTCAACCCCCCCACCCGGTCCTTCGCTAGCTTAAACATGATATATAAGTCACTTAGATAACTTAAATATGTTATTGTTTGGCTTCCCCCCGCCCAGTGTTTTACTCATTCCACCCTCCTGGGTCCTGATGAGGATGCAGCCTAGGCGCTTGTAGAAAATCCTAATAATAGATCTAGTTAGCTTACCTGCTAGGGCAAATGGTCGGCAGCTCCCGCACCTGTCCAAAAAATTGTCAAATAATACAGTCCAACTTCAGACCAGGTAAAATCCGTAATGGTCGAAAAATTGTAATTTTCATCCAACTTTGGCCACGTTTGTTCAAATTTTCTTAGCAGGTTTTCAGTCCAGAACACATCGACAAACCACAATCACACTGCTCAGGTCTGCTCAGGCTCGTTTGGTCCAGTTCAAACTTGTTCAGCCCACGTGTGCCAGTCATCTACGGGGTTTCCCACTGGTTCCCAACTTGACTCAAAAAATCTACTCAAAAGTTGAAAATCTTTGTTATGCTCTCTAGAAAATCTTAGTTAGGACAACAATGGAAGAAATTTGTTGGGCAGACAAGCTTTTTTAGGTTGTAAATGGAAAGTTTTATTTCTAAGTCAGTTTAATTTGAAAACTTCAATCAAATCAACAATTACTAGTTATCGTTTTTACAGTGCAGGTATATGTAGAAGTACCGGTAAATACAAGTAGTAAACATGTACTGTGCTTCATAAATGAGTAACAAATGTAGTACATAACAATAACCTACAGCACACCAGAAAAATAGATTCGGCCTACCTTTTAGGCTCAGGTGCAGTGACACGGCTTTAACAAGAAGAAAAGTCAGTCATTCACCACCATCTTTCTCTTCTTCCTGCGCACTAAAACCACCAAAGTCCTCTTCTACAGTGTCGGAAACGAACAGGCTCAGGATGGCTTCGTCATCCACTCTCAGCTTCTCTCCTTCGTTGTCACTTTCAAAACCAAACAAATCCTCCTTGTCAGTGTCAGAGTCGAACACCCTCAGAAGGGCCGTGGCGGTGTCCTCCTCTCCATCATGCAGCAGTCCAGCCCTTCGAAATCCGTTGGTGATCATGGATGTTTTCACACTTTTCCACGCTGTCAGAATCCACTGGTGGAGTTGAGCATAACTTGCTTTTCGCAAGTTTATCGCCGCTCGTCATCCACGCCTCCCGCTGAACGCGTAGCGCTACTTTGAAGTTTGTTTTTCGCGCTACTTCGTATGGCACTACGTTGCCTGGCGGACGGGCATGTGACCAACATACCACTGTTGAACCCCGATCCTTCTGCCAGGCAATGTAGTGCCGGAGAACAGCGGAACAAACAAAACAAATCATCTACGATATCACAAAAATCATCCTTAGAAATCCTTAGAAACGCCGCACCTGACTAAAAGCCGCAGGGTTCAAAGCTTGTGCAAAAAGTAGCGGCTTATAGCCTGACAATTATGGTAATACCCTCTACTCTTAGGAAAATTATGGTTCTTAAATGGTTCTTCAGATGTCTTCATGGTTCTTTAAAGAATCATCATACGTCAAAGAACCTTTTTATTGATGGTTCTTCAGCTATTACAAATGGTTCTTTAAAGAACAAAAGGTTCTTCATCCTTAGCTATCTAAGTTTGATGGTGTAAAGTGGCATAAAATTTATTCATTATAATGAGGGTGTAAATTATACTGTGTTTTGTTTGCGCGCATGTGTGTGCGAAGGGGGAGGGCGGGTTACCTGGCAATTACCCTTTAAGAGCAGATGGTAGGAAACTGAATATTAAAATAAAAGTTAGAAATACTTGCTTAAAAATATACTGGTGGCAGGGGTGGGGGCCAAAGCCTAAAGACCCTAACCCCCCCCCCCACACCCCTAATCCCGCAAACCCATTGATCACAAATAGTGTGATATTAGAATATGGAATTTATTATTAAGACGTTGGTAATATGGTAAGTTTACAAAAGGTAGACACAATACACACATTTAAATACTGTACTTTAGTTTTAAGTTTTAATAAATTATTACTATTTTCTGCTTCAAGGCATTACTTTTGAGATTATTATATATATTAGAAAATATAGCATAATGATAATGCTAGTTATTGTAAACCTTATAAACCAGCCAGCAGTATGTAAAGTCAAATTATAAAATACAAGTAAATAACAATTGCACAACAGAATGTACACTGCTTAGGTAAATGATCTCAGTACTTCTTCATCACTGAGCAATTTGTTAATATGTGTTTCGAGCCAAATGACAGAGAGAGAGTGACGTTAGAACACGTCGTACTATGGCAACCTCCCGGGAGCGGACGGGGGTCAGTCGTTGGGATGCGCATGCACAGACAGATTGCGCGAGCGGCGGGCCTTGAACTTTCTAAGGGAAAAAACACTTTCTCACAGACGGTGAGAGCGAAGCGGCTAACAGTCTTGAGTACCTGCTGATCTTTCAAGCTCTGGATTCTGGGACTGTTGTATAACATTTTCATTAAAAACCTTTTTACTGTTTTGTTTTTGTTACTCATCATTGTAGCTTGCTGTTAATGCTGTGCTAACAGTAGCGATTAGCTGTGTTAGATACGTTAGCCGTTGACGTTAATGCAATTTAGTATCGATATACAGAACTGTTTCTCTTAAAAAACACTGTTATAATTAAGTGAAGATGCTCCCAACTAATTTGAAACTTTGGCTTCTAAAATATGTGGTTCTATTGCGTACATAACGTAATGTCAGCTAGACCGATATTAAAATTTATAATATTGTTAAAGTCACTAAAATGGCGCCTGAAGTCTGTTGTGATGTGAGCTCTGTGTCTGCTCTAGAAACTCAGAAATTCAGTAGAGCTGAGCCGTACATTAATACTCACATGAACCTGTACTTTGAATTCTGTAAGAGCTGAATAAAATACAGCTATGCATAAGTGTTTTGAATGAATAGAAATGTGACTTGAGAAGGTGTGTCTTTGACTGTTCCTGTATAACTTATTTTCGGACTAGTTGACAAGTTATGCTCCAGTCATTTGATGTTTCCAAGATAGATGTTCTTTTGTAATATAGTTAAATTTTCTTTGTACATTTCATTTATCGACCATCATACATTAAGCCAAGAAGACACTGTTAGATTTGTATTGTTAATTGTCATTTATGCTTAAAGATATTTAACCATGAATGAACTGAGCTAGCTAGCTGGCTGGCAGTTTTGGCTAACTACCCATTGGTAGTGAACTGATAATACTGCCTTGGTAAAACTTAATATTTGACCACGACTGATGTTACTACAGTAAGTCAAAGCTAAAAGAACCTTAAATGTTTGCAAGTAAAAGTTAATTACCTTAACAGAATCCAGTCCGAACCTGCTCCCTCATGTCCTTTGATTCAAACAGTGAGATAATGGACAGAGCCACTTGAGGGCAGCCAGGGGGGAGGTAGTGTTACACATTTTCGTCTGTGTAAAGCTTGTAAAACATGAACATAACATGCATAATGAACCGGCATTCGAAAAAATTATTTTAACAAATAACCCATCAATTACTATGACTATTGTAGTCGTCTTTACAATTACATTACTACACAAGTTAAATGCAGACTTGGTATAAACCACCCCTTCAAACTTGGTATTGACCTCTACTATTCTGCCCGCCAAGAACTTCTTTCAGGTCTTTTCCCCAAACAAGATGGCGTGTTGGAGGTGTTGGATTTGTTTTGTTTTTGTTGCCTTAACATTAAAGTCTCTTTTGAGCCATATTAATACAATTCATAGCAGTAGTCCAGACTTTCGTGTGATATGTGGGAGTGATGGTTGTACCGAGGAATACAGGAACCTAATCTAGTGCTAATCAGTGTTGGTCAAGTTACTTGAAAAAAGTAATCAGTAACTAATTACCGATTACTTTCCCAAAGAAGTAATCCCGTTACTTTACTGATTATTTATTTTCAAAAGTAATTAGTTACTTAGTTACTTTTTAAAAACACAATTTACAACCTGAATAGGTGATAAAGCGATAGATCTTTCAGCCCAATTCTACTTTTTCTACATAATCCATCATACAAAATGTAATCAAATGGAAAAGTCTCTTTTTTTAACTTGTTTATTAGTTTTAATCTTTTAACTTTATGCATCAAGCAAAAATTGAATTATATGCAACATTCTCTGACTGGAAGAAATTTGTTTAACATTTAAACTTATTTTCTGCACATTTCAGCACATAAAATATATTTTTTGTGTGTTTACACTCACTCTTTCAAATAGATGCAAGTAAAACACAGCAGAAAATAAATAAAATCAAAGACTCAGCGGTCCTGTTGCTCTATTTTCACCTGTAAAGCAGGAGTAGGGTAGGTGGAGGTTTACCCTGGTGCAGGTGTGCCGCAGCGGTCAGTTGAAGAATCTGCGAGTTTCTCTGTGAATTTCCCATTACGTCGTTGCACACTCGGTGCTTGTTTAGGGTTTTTTTCACTGTAAAAAGAAGTTTTCTTCCCACGCAGTGAACAGCGGACGCTAATGTTTTTGTCACTTTTTATGGAATCAAACTCAAAGTAAGGTCAGTACTTCCACGCTTTAAACGCTGCATGCTCATACTCTCTCCGCACTCGATATATTATCCATTGTTGATCTGCACACAGCTGTTGTCATGAACGTCGCACTCGCTTACATCACTGTCATGAGACATTCTCGCAAAAAAATTACGGTAACGCAGTAACGCAGCGTTCCTACAGGAAATTAACGGTAATCTAATTACCGTTTTTGCAATAGTAATCCCTTACTTTACTCGTTACCTGAAAAAAGCAATCAGATTACAGTACCGCGTTACGCGTTACTGCCCATCTCTGGTGCTAATACATTATTTAACTTTTTAATATAAACTAGACTATGGAACACCAAAGTGTTAAAACGTGTCATTTAATTTTTATTTTACATTGTGTATTTTTATAATATTTAATTAAATATTTATTTCACTACGATTCTTTTTTGTAATAATAGAAACATTTTGAGACACTTTAATTTTAAGCACCTGTTTAAGCAGCAGCCAATGAGCATTCAGGTCCCACCCACTGACCCTGATTGCCGGAATAAGAAATTCAGTTGTTAAATGACCTTCTGAAATTAACACACCATTACGAAAAACCCCATTATGAAACAAAAACAGACTTTGGGAAAAAGAGATTTTGGAATATTAACTCATTGAATTTAATAAAATGTCTCAAAAAATGTTCTATAATTCATAAAAAAAAATTAATGCTACTTTAGCTTCAAGTGACAACAGATTAAAACAAATGCTTATATTGATCAAGATTTTGCCATTCTTATTGGACAGTGTTGTAGAGAAAAATCCCTTTATCCAGTTTATTTTGGATTTAATTGAAATTGTTAAAATACTTTTTCCCCCAGTTGTGTTATTACAAACTGTGTCCAAACTAAAAAAAAATGATAGAAGATTACATGCTGCATCTTCCCTCTCAGATTATTGCCGTGGGACCTGTAATTTGTCATACGTGTATGAAATCCGAGTCTAAACACAGTTTTTTTTAAACAATGGTCAGCCAAATTAAACTTTAAGAATGTGTGCAAGTCTCTTGTAAAGCACAATCAGCTGCTGGAGTGTTGTCAAAGTGAAGCAGGAACTGAGCATCCGATATTTGTAAATGAGAAAGGACTAGGTCCTGTATCAGAGGTTGCTAATATGGAGTTTTTGGTGATTGAAGATGCTATACATCATGCCGTTAGAGTAAAGTGGCTTATTTTACATGATAACAAATACATCTGTGACAGGTCTCAGGTATAAATATACCTTCCAATGATTGACTTTCTTATTTCAAGGAAAAAGGTGAATGTTTCTTATTTTAAGATAATTTTTTGTTTTACACTCTATCTAAAAGCTATTTTTGCTTGAAATAAATGTGAAATGGTTCATTTTTAGATTTACAGACTAAATAAGAAAAAAAAGTAATATATACTTGAAACAAGTCTAATCATCTAACACATGAGACTGGAAACTAGCTTGTAATGTTCAAAACAAGATGGACAAGATAATCTGGCTAAATTTAAGACAATAAATCTTGTTAAGCTACAAGAAATTTGCAGTGTGGTACCAAAAAAGGTTCTTCTATGGCATCAGTCTAAAGAACCATTTTGGTTCCAGTTGGCACCTTTATTTTTCTGAGTGTATATGAAGCTAAAATTTCACAGCAATCATTATGCATGTTCACATTTTCTACCATAAAGCTTTCATGCACATAAGACACAGATGAGCAGAGCAGAAGACGTGATTGCTCTTAAATGGAATGATGCAGGTGGATGTCTCAGACTTTAGTTATTAGACCCCAAAATATGTGAGATGTGGAACAGACACACAGACCAGTTGGATTCAATGCTTGAGATTTTAATCATGAAGACGAAAAAGAAAAGTTCATTCGGGAAAATAAAGATTTACTAAAAGCATTCTTTCCATTGCACATTCAGTTTGCTCCTATTGAAAGAGAAAACCAAACTCCACTTTATGTCACTTGTCGTATCGTTCCTTATATAGCGTTACAGCAAAGAAAAAGAAGTAAAGATGTAAAATGGGATTTTTCAAGGGGATATATGAGATCATTTGCTTCTTTGTCCAGTGAACCATCTTCTTTTCCAGACGCAGACATATGGGTATCGGTATTGACAGTAGATATCGTTCATGCAGTTGTATCCTTTAAGCACCAAAAACCAACATTAAGTGAAATCATGATAACATGAACGCATACTTATTTGTACTGAGGATAAGATTTCGTTTTTTATGACAGCAAACCACCTTTGACTATAGTTTCACAACATATATAAATACATAAATATATAGATATCATTTGATATATACATAATATTCATATTTAATGAAATACCACAATGATTTGTTATGTAATATTAACTGAAAGATACTGTTATTTTGAACTGAAACAACCAGTGTAAGTATTTGACACACCAAACAAGTCTGGATACCCAGAACATCAGCATTACACTTTATTCATATACTTACTTGAAAAGTTCATGTGCAGGCAGTGCTCTCTGCGGCGAGCATTGTTAGGCTCTCCACGACACCAGTACGTAAAACTGAAAGGAGTTCCATCGGCCCAAAACCAATAACGCTCCTATAAAACAAAACAAAATGGACAATAATGCATTTAAAACTATGTACATAAATAGAATATTATCAAAGTAAAATGCTTGATATGCAAGCCTTTGTTTCATGATCAGTAATATACCTTCTGAGCGTCAGAGCCTCCAAGCCATGTAGTTGGGTAACTGTGAGTGGCACGATATATGACACTTTGAATCACCCGGTACTCTCTGAGGTTGCGTACAGATGCCAGGTTTGCATGCATAGACTGACAGTATTCTGTAGTGCAGATCAACAGACACCAGAAATTTCAAAGAAAAAAAAAGCGATTTAACCAAGCTGGACTTTATAAAACATTAAAGGGAATTAACGAGATGGGACAAATGAAAAAATCCAAATCACTGTTTTTACCTGAGCATGAGCCCAATCCAAACGATAGGGAAAATAGTGGTAGTATCTGGTGCCATACTTATACCAACCGTGACGCTTGTACCACAACCACCCTCTCTTCTCAACAAGATGTTCTTCTGATGACAAGGAAATAATACTTGAGTAAAAGTAATTAAGGATTTTTAAAGTGTACATATTTGTTGGTGTATTTTAACATATTGGTTATATGTAACATTTCTGGAAATATTTTCTCTCCAGGGCCTCAAAACAACTTTGTGCTGAAGATTTAACTGCACATAAGCAGATATTTATGTGATGCTCTTCTGTTCAGCGTCACAGAAATGTGATTAATTTCAGTGAAAATCCTGAAAATGTTGACCAACCTGATGACCTTTCCTCTTTCCCACCTTCTTCTGGAAGAGCAGGACAAAGTAAAACATTTAACCGTCAAAGTTGACAATTATATTCATACTGTTATTTGTATGATTAGTTCACACATATGCACATTATGTACATTAGACTGCAACACTCACCAGCAACAACGATCAGAGTGATCATTGCACAAAGAAGTGCAGACACAGTCACCAGCTTCATTGCAATGTAAAGTATGTCTGTGAAAAACAGAAGACATCAAGACATCATTCAATTAAAAAAAAAAAGACAGAATAGATTTTGTAGCAGACCTTTTGGAGTATACGTTGAATATTTGTAAAACAGATTTCTTCTCAGCACCAACTAGTAGCTCCAGCCTTCCAATGAGAAGGTGCTGAACAGCTCTAAGATCAGTGCTTATGTACTGCTTCTTTGGTGCTTCAAAACTAGGAACTAACTTTGAAAAACCGATACGTGTCATGTGATTCATGCTGGTCAGACTTTCACAGCATCTCTTTCTTTCTTCACCAAAATAATTGCCTCATACTGACCTCTTCTCCTTTCGGCTGACCACTTAATTTTACTTATTGACTCGTTCATAAAGCGGTTCCCTAGAGTACAACGAAACATTTGATGTATTTAATTAGGATTGAATATGTCTCTTAAGAAACAAAAAATAACAACCATGTTAAAGTCATGATGCTTTGGTCTTCCCTTGGAAAATCTAGACGAGGCAGCTAGTGAGGGGGAGGTAGGGGCTTCTCTGCTCATGCTTCCACAAACAGACTCCGAATGTTTAGGTTTTGTTCCTTGTCTCTTTGGTGAGTGGGGTTGTCGGCTTGTTTACGGTCCAAAAGAAGTTAAGCAAATGAATGAATCAAGCGACGATTTACATTTCTATAGATGTCTCGGGCATTTACCCAATATATCTGTAAATTATGTTCATCGACTTGTTGATATTTTTTCCCCGCGCCTCAGGGCAAAAGAGAAAATGGATTCAAATGTTATATTTCTCAGCTGTCCCTCGTTTATCGCAGGTGTTATGTAATAAAAATAACCAGCGATAGGTGAAATCAAGTTGACGGTGCAAAACGTTTCGTGGACATCGTGGACATACAGCACTGCACTTCAGAGTCACACTGCTAGCGATCGATGCAGCGATTCTGTACTGTACAGGACACGTCACGGAGGAGATCGTCTGCAGCGATCAGGATGCAGGACACAATGTGACGTAAAAAAAAATAAGCATGCAAACTTGCACTAAAAATTCTGCGAAACAGCGAGGTGAAAGGTGAACTGCGTTATAACGAGGGACCACTGTAATTTTTAAGGTAAGTCACAACATACCCTTTGTAAATACTAATGTATAGAAACCGTTACCAGCAATCATTCATTTTTTTGTGTGGCTTTTTTCATGGTTTGTTAACATGCTGTGTAGGTGTGTAGTTGACTAGCTGATATCGACATAACGGGGAAACATCTGGTTTGACTATTCTTCACCTGTAGTTTGAATGCTGAACATTTGCCTGTTTAAATCATAAGACCAGTCACTATACAGAGATGTGCTTCTGAATGTGGACGATGTGTCTTCTGCTGCAGTGATGCAGTTCTGCTTGTGTTGAGTGATGTAAACAACTAATCGATCTAAACTCTTTAAACGTCAAAAAACATCTTTCCGTTTTCGAGTTTTGGACATGATTTTGGAGTATATCTTCGCAGTAGTGATTGACCGCAAGTAAAGCTACCGGAAATGTACAACCCCACATCCGGTCTCAAACCAGGAAGTTAGCATTTTCTCGTGCACAGGGTCAATAGGTGACCTGCTCTACCGCCTGAACTATATCCACCCACTGGCACAGATGAGTAAACACTCACTAGGTTTTGGATAAAGTGTACACTCACAAACCTGTCAAACCCGCATTTGAAATGTTGGCTACCATAGCAGTATAGTATTGCAACATGGCATTAGGGTCTTCTAACTAAAATAGGAACATAAATAGTGCATCGATGCCATATCTGGCCTGCATCTGGTTGACATACACTCTGCCAGTCAGTCACCAGTCAGTCAGTGAGTCAGTGCCAGCTTGATGCCAGATCTGGGCCAGGCCTGTTTTCTATGAGCCTGGGCCACATAAACCAAACCACAATCGAGCCAGATGTGGCATGCCATCACTTAGACTGTGCCACCTATGCCAGGCCTGGTCCATATCTGGATGACATACGTCTTTGTGGTGTGAATAAGGCACGGCGGGTCCAGGGATCAGCGTTTTGTGACATTTTATTTACAACACCTCACACCACCACCCCCGCAACCCCTGAGTCCTCGTGTTTTTAAACTTGGTGGACGTGATTAAGGATGCCGTGCAGGTGCGTCCGCCCTCCCTGCACGGCACCGCATGCCACGCCCCACCACAGTCTTATAATGCCAGAAGTTATATATATATATATATATATATATATATATATATCCCATATCCTTATGAAGGGGGGGTGGGGGGGATGTTACTGGTTTTGTTTGTTTGTTTTTGTTTGTTTGTTCAAGGTCACACTCTGACCAAATGTGGAACTCAATGAAAACTTTAGCTTTAATTTTTTCACACTTCACAACATTTTTTGATATGACACCCTAAGGTTATAGTACTTGGGGCGAGTAGCGCTCACTGAGCGCTCTTGTCATTGTATGCTTTTGTTTTTTGATCTATGTTCATCCCTTTTCCCCCATCATTTTTAAAAAGGCATATTTTTGTTTATTTACATATTAGCATATTTTTAAAGATATAATGTTTTTTAAATATTTTCTTAGTTGACTCATAAACACAATCTTTATATTACAAAAATCATTTACGCTGTTCTGTATATGTTCTGTACATCCTGTTCAGCGTGACAGAAATGTGATTATTTGGGGGGAGCCTGAAAATGTTAACCAAGGTGGTTTAACTGATCCCTCTGACCCATCCTTGCCCCTTCATCTGGAAGAGCCGGGAAGATTAAAACTTCAAATGTTAACTTGGATAATAAATTATTCATTTCCTGTATTCATATACAAGATGTATATTGTATTTTTTTGCATAGTTATACACATATATACACTATGTATATTATACTGCAATATTTACAGGCAGCAGTGATCAGAGCCATCATTGCAAAAAGAAGTGCAGACACAGCTTCATGGTAATGGTAATGGTTACTGTTACGTCCCTCTGCAGCCTCTAATCTGCTCGGTGTGTTCAGCTGGTGCTAATTGGCCACACCTAGTCAGGTGTGGATAAAAGCATACCTGAGGCAAGCTCCCCGGGGAGCTCACTTGCCTTTGCGGCGCCAGCCATTTTGGCCAACCTGCTGTGCATTTTGGGATTTGAGGCCTCTTGTCGCTGGCACTCTGGTGTTCATCTCCTTTTTTGTGTTGCGGCTTTGAGCCGGGTCGTAACATAAGTGGGGGCTCGTCCGGGATCTTTGGACATTTCAGTGGAGATTGAATATCAGTTTTTTGTATTGCTTTTAAGTGGGTGAGTGAAGGTCTTCGCTGTGATTGAGCAACGTCCCTTTAGTCAGTGTGTTTCAACTGGGTGGCTGTGCCGCCCTTCCAGCGAAGCACTCGTTTGTTGTTTTGCTTTGTTGTTTTAATTTGTTGTGTTTGGTGGCTATCCTGGGTGGGGGTACGCTTCAGAGTTTGGTAGGAGACTATATCTCTGGTCTGCTGCCTGCTCTCGAGTTCGCGTTTAAAGTCGCCTCGAGCCTGGTACACCACTGAAGACTAGGGTAGGTAAAGTTAGGGTTTTATTGTTTTTAGTGTTTTAGGCTGGGAGTTGCACATAGTAAATCAGTCGCACCAAACTTGGTAGGAAGTTTGAGACCATTCTTGATCATGGTCTGTAGCTGAGGCAGGTAGGCTGTTTTTAAGTTGGCATTGTGTGTGCACCGTGTGTGTGCATATGTCAGTGTTGATGGATGCTAATGAGATCCTTGTGAGGTGAGTGTTTTGTGCTGTGACCTTTAGTGTTGTGGGGAATATGGCTATTTTGTTGGATCACTTGTGAGTGTTGTTGGCCAGGTGATGGCAATAACACTGTGGGGTGCTGAGCCACCCTTGATGTGATCATTGTGTGACCATAGCTCTCCATTTTGTGGTTGGTCACTAGTGTGCTTGATTTACTGAACTTTTCGGATTAAAGTAACTTGTTGTGGTATAGGGCCACTTGTATGTGACTGACTGTGTGGTGGAGACAACAGATCACTTGTGATTATTTGTTGCTACTTTTGGTTTTGTGTTGTAGCAGATCAGGTAATCATTTTGGGTTTGTGACTGTTGTGCTCCTTTGTGTTAGTCACATGTTACTTTTTGTGTGTTTTCAGTGTGGCAACTTCAAATCCTCATGCCCATCCATGCTCAGAGATCCCAACTATAATGTGAACACTGTGCTTCTGTTAGCTTTAACTTTTATTCCAGGTTTGTGGGTCAAGGACCTGAAGGCTTCAGGGCCGTAACAGTTACTATCTGTAAAAAACAGAAGACCCAAAGCGAATGGCAGTTCATTGAAGAAAGGACAGAAGAATCTGAGTTTGCAGTAAATTGTAGAATATTTTGTCTTTTTTCTTTTCAACACCAGGGAGTACTTTCAGCCTTTGAGTGAGACGGTGCTGAACAGCTCCACGTTCTGTATATAGTGTTTCTTTGTAGTCGCAAAACCAGGAACTGAAAAAGAAAATAAAACATGCCAGCCAGGCTTTTCCTGTACTTCTTTCAAAATAATCGTTTTCGTCTCCTTTTGTTTACTCATTTAATTTTATAGATTGAGTGCTCCAGAAAGAGGCTCCACAGAATGTTTAATATGTTTAATTAAGATTTATTGTGTGTTTTATTGTGTTTTTCGAAAAAGCATCATTAAATCTTGCAAAGTCTTAATTTCACAATAGAACACAGAATTAATAACAAATTAACTACTTTTTAAAGTGAAGAATTTTACTATTACTAAATAATCTTAATTTTGAATCAGATACCAGCATCACATTTGAAAAGGTTGTGGGCATGTGACAACAAAAGTGTTATAAAGTGGTACTATTTATCATTATTGCAGAGTAATTTCAGAATTTGTTCCTTAATGTAAAATTATGACGACTTAATTTTACTTATTATCAGCACCTGACCTGTGAATCATCCAGCCATAAAAAAGCACCTAACTCGAGGGATGGGTTGTCTGACCCCTCAGTTGATCCATCTGCAGTTCACTGAGGCTTCAGCAGAAATGGTGTCAGTGGAAGGGTGACCATTACGAGGCCATTCTCTACTAATGGAGCCAGGGAGTATGCCAAATTACACATGAACTGGACGGAAATCAGGTATGAAGGAGTAATTAATCAAGATTTGAGATTTTTGCCAGAAGAAAAAAGTCGACAGGGAGGCACAGTGAGTGTCTACAGCCATATGTAAAACATGGTGTAGCCTCTGTCGTAGATGAGATATTGAGGATCTTGTCAAAATGAATTGAATTCTAATATTATAAGCACCATCAGATTTTGATCCACCATGCAATACCATCTGGAAGTCACCGCAAATATTTCTAATTTTCTAATTTTTCCCAGCAAAATCTAACATACTAAATGTATCTTTCTTGTAGAGCAGGAATTCTGCTATTGGAAGTTTCTTGGCATGGATGAGGCACAAAACAAAGTCACAGCTCACAAACATTTGTATCGATACAGTTTACAATTAAAAATATTTTGGTAGCTATGAATCCATCTCTTGTGACACAACTTCAGAGTTAAAGGATGTTTTGAAAGCGGCTACTTCTTCAGATTGTTATCAAGATGGTTGGCTAACCGATCATGCCACAATTATGGTCGGTTCACTTTAACGATCATATTAAAGCACAACAATATTATCAAATTTCAACCTAATTCAGGTGTCAGGTTGGCTTGTGCTTGGCTGGTTTATAAGAATCATAAAGCAGGCTGTGACTCAGTGAGGCCATGGAAAAAGACAGAAAAGTTAGAAGCTTTTTTTTTTAATACTTCCTCTATGAGAATGACTTTCTAGTTCTGACATGCACACTTTATCATCCGTTTCGCCACTGCGACTAGTTTTAGGACCCCTTTGTCTTTATGTCGAAATAAAAACTATACAATCACAAATCAATTTGGCTTTATATGGCATGAAGCACCCAGTGATCCAGAAGTCCAAATGCCTTCATGGATGAATGTATTATTCAGCAGAGATAACAAATGAAGTATTTTGTCCACATGGTGGAAACAGCACAACATACTGAGTTAAGCATGAAATATAATTCTTGTGAAATCATTTCTTAACTTCAGTTTTGAAAGCTCTTCCTTCTTCAGAGTGTTACTCAGGCTGTTGGCTAATTGATGATTCCATGATAATGAGTTTAGCTGCCACGAAGATATGCTCTACTTTTACCAGGATATATCCTTCCAAGTGTTATTACAGAAAACTATCAGTACCTACTGTATTTCCCGGACTACAAAGCGCACCTGAATATTAGCCGCACAAGCTAAAATCAGGGGAAAATCCGGTTTTGTACATACATTAGCCGCACCTGACTAAAAGCTGCAGGTGTTTCAATGTTGACTTATCATATGTAAGAGAATATGCACAAAGGGAATTGTCAGGAAAGAGATGGCTGTTTGGAGACACCCCCTTTTATTAATATTTTGAAAAACAAGTTATGGGTTCATATTTGCACAACTTTTTACACTGTAAAAGAGAAAAAGTTGAGAAAACTTAAATTTCAAGGCAACATGATGCAAGAGATTTTTGAGTTTTCTCAACTTTTGCAACTGTTGTTGACTTAACTAAGGATTTACAAGTTTCTGCCAACTTGGTTCTTCTTGTTCACCTAATTAGGATAACCCTGGAAGTCTAACGAAGAAATTCTGGTTTCAATGCCATGTTTTTCTGCCTTCACCAAACAAGGATATTCTTGTTGAGTAATCATACAATTCTTACTCCAGTGAGTTGAAAATGTACTTGTATAAACAAAGGAAAATGTATGCTGTTATTATACTTGAAAAAACACTCAATAAATAGATATAGAATAAAACAAAGCACAATTCAATGTTATCTAAAAGCTTATTTATTTTGTTCAACAGTGCTTTCAGTACATTTCAGAATGTCATGGGCAGTAGGGTGAATTTCTGTTTAAAAAAAAAGAAAGAAAGAAAAGAAATAAACAAACAAAAACATGTTTCTTTTGGGTGCTTTGAGCACCCCAGCAGAGACGTTAAAATTCCAGAGTCCAGAACGAAAAAAGAAAAGTGTCCAGCAACTTAATAATTCACGCACACACACCCTGACCGTCTTGTAAAAGCTGAACATAACTATTTCACCTTAAATAGGGTAATGCCACAAACGATTGCCTATGTACCCAGACATTGACATTTTACATGGGCTTACTATGATGAACTATGGAAGTTAAAAGTTATTAGAAATGTTACCATCAATGAAGAGGAAACTAACAGGTAAAACACCAGTTCTATGCTTCATGTGAAGTGGAAAACACCATAACAAATCTTTTAAAATACTACAAGACAAATTTTCACCATATATTCTCAACAATACAGATTCATCTGACTAAAACTTACATTTCGAATAATGATTTATCCACTTAACCTTCATATTGTCCAACCAGGTCAAAATAAGATGGCCTCAATTGCTTCAAAGATATAACTCATCTGCTTTGGATAATCAATGTTGAGGGCATACAGAAGGCCAAAGAGGTATGCCAAGGCAGTAGAGAGGTCTGGAATGTTATGTAGCACGATGTCCCTTTCCAACACAACTGCATGTTCTCGACGTATCAGCATCATCATCTTGTAGGATGGTGAGGATGGCAACTGATGCACCGTTCAACACTGGTTCCAAAATGTCAGTGTCCTGAAGAAAAGTAAAATATGAATTGTTGAAAGCTAAGAAAAACTAAAGACAAAACAAATTTCTAAAGATTCAACTTTAACCTCTATACCATGCTGGTCATTTGACTTATAGAGGTTTTAAGAAGAAAAAGCTTATTTTCTTTTAATGGCACCTTGTGAGTTTTGTACAAAAATATTTTCTGCTATGGAACACCCACTAACAATGCCCAGCTGCTGCTCAGCAGAAAAAAAAAAGGAGTGAGAGTTATGACAACTGCAATCCAAAAATTATCTGGACTGCACTGAGGAAGTGTACATTTCCATTTTGGATTAACTCATCCTTTAAAAACATCTCATAGCAATTAGTTTTACTTGCATTACTTTTTTGTACTTACTAAGCACTTCAGGAAAACCTCTGTTGCATCCTCTCTGAGGAAAATGGGCTGGCCTCTCAGTGCCGGTGGGACACAATCTCAGATGCCTAAAGAGTATTCAGTGGAAAACAAGAATTTCAATTAGTGTAGTAACATGGTGTACTATACACAATGCAAAATCAGAACTCTCATAGTAATGTAAATAAAGCACAGGTCAGACCCAGCAACACGCAAAAAAAAAACAACAACACCATGTTAACAATTTTACTTTCTATTTACAAACTAAATAGAAATACTGCCAAATAAGAACAAAGCAATGACTGATGACATTAATTTTTACTGACTGATGTGTTTTGTTTGAAGCCAACATCTTTTTCAGTTTCTGTTAAGAGAAAAGTATACTCTCTTCTAAAAATGTCAGATAAAGAAGCACTTCACTCACCTGTTCATCAAGTTTATCCAGGAGGTCTTCAATCTCCTCACAAAGAGCTCCCTTCTTAGGCCGGTACAGTTTCAGCAGGCCAGGCACAAATTTGTCAAGGGATGCATTAAAGGTCCCCAGGAGGTCTTTGCTTGTGATCCAATGAAATTTTTCAGATATCTAAACAAGACATTCACCAAAATATTGTCATTTATTCAGCACAGAAAATTCCTGGGTAGCTGTCTTGGACAGTCTGCACTATGTTATATGCCTGACTGTGTTATCAACAGCAAAACCTACTTCAAAAATCTCTCATGAATACGTCTTTTGCACAGGAATAGAAATACCCTCCACAAAACCCAGTATCAATATGCAAATACATATTATGTTCTAAGTTGCACCAAAATCTGTGACCAATCAGATTCTGTGACCTGCCTTAGTATTCTTTCCCTAACCATCTCAGTCTATAGAAGTCCTATTTCTAGCACTAAAAGAAGAAAAAAAAAACATGCTAAAATTATGAGATTGCCTTTCTGTTTCACAATTTCGATTTAGCATGGGGACTCTTTTCTTGAAAGAAATTTCTTTACACATTTTCTGTGTAAAGAAAAGCTCAGGGTAAGGATTTCAATGTAACACTGGCAAGGGTCTTGACTGGAATAGTAGCACAATATAATAAAGTTGGCCAACCCCAGCAAATACTGTACCACTTCAATATAGTCAATCTAGTATAAATCATGCCCAATTTGAATAATAATTAAATTATAAATTAGGACAGTCTTACCTCCTCAGAGGAAAACAGCGCAGGTCATCTCTCCTGGACACACACACTGGACACCATAGGCTGACACTCCACAACGTCTATCCGCCTGAGAGAAAATGTTTGCAATAATGAAACATTTCAATATAATGTAGAAAAAAAAACGAGAAAAAAAGAGTTACGGATCGGACTCCCTGATCCTTACTGCGCATGTGCAAAGTCGGACCGTACAGATCGCGTCTACCCGTGGAATTGTACATAAAATCAATACTTCACCAGCAAAAAGGCTCTCAAAACAATATAATACTTTCCACAGTTTTGAAGGATGGGTCAGGTGTATCCTTTGTGGCCCACCCTATGCCAGAATTCATAGCGCGGCCCAGCCGATTCTAGTTTCCAACAATGGCGGCAGCCACTTAGTTTTAATATTACTCTTATTACTCTTTCTTGGTCACAAAGTAAACTTTTAAGATATTTTCAGGCGAGAATGTAGCTGTGTAAATTTCAAATATCTGCTCAGTTTATTAGACAACACATATTTGCAAAAATGCTTCTACGTTTTCGGAGACGTTTTTTCAACCCCCCCACCCGGTCCTTCGCTAGCTTAAACATGATATATAAGTCACTTAGATAACTTAAATATGTTATTGTTTGGCTTCCCCCCGCCCAGTGTTTTACTCATTCCACCCTCCTGGGTCCTGATGAGGATGCAGCCTAGGCGCTTGTAGAAAATCCTAATAATAGATCTAGTTAGCTTACCTGCTAGGGCAAATGGTCGGCAGCTCCCGCACCTGTCCAAAAAAATTGTCAAATAATACAGTCCAACTTCAGACCAGGTAAAATCCGTAATGGTCGAAAAATTGTAATTTTCATCCAACTTTGGCCACGTTTGTTCAAATTTTCTTAGCAGGTTTTCAGTCCAGAACACATCGACAAACCACAATCACACTGCTCAGGTCTGCTCAGGCTCGTTTGGTCCAGTTCAAACTTGTTCAGCCCACGTGTGCCAGTCATCTACGGGTTTCCCACTGGTTCCCAACTTGACTCAAAAAATCTACTCAAAAGTTGAAAATCTTTGTTATGCTCTCTAGAAAATCTTAGTTAGGACAACAATGGAAGAAATTTGTTGGGCAGACAAGCTTTTTTAGGTTGTAAATGGAAAGTTTTATTTCTAAGTCAGTTTAATTTGAAAACTTCAATCAAATCAACAATTACTAGTTATCGTTTTTACAGTGCAGGTATATGTAGAAGTACCGGTAAATACAAGTAGTAAACATGTACTGTGCTTCATAAATGAGTAACAAATGTAGTACATAACAATAACCTACAGCACACCAGAAAAATAGATTTGGCCTACCTTTTAGGCTCAGGTGCAGTGACACGGCTTTAACAAGAAGAAAAGTCAGTCATTCACCACCATCTTTCTCTTCTTCCTGCGCACTAAAACCACCAAAGTCCTCTTCTACAGTGTCGGAAACGAACAGGCTCAGGATGGCTTCGTCATCCACTCTCAGCTTCTCTCCTTCGTTGTCACTTTCAAAACCAAACAAATCCTCCTTGTCAGTGTCAGAGTCGAACACCCTCAGAAGGGCCGTGGCGGTGTCCTCCTCTCCATCATGCAGCAGTCCAGCCCTTCGAAATCCGTTGGTGATCATGGATGCTTTCAAACTTTTCCACGCTGTCAGAATCCACTGGTGGAGTTGAGCATAACTTGCTTTTCGCAAGTTTATCGCCGCTCGTCATCCACGCCTCCCGCTGAACGCGTAGCGCTACTTTGAAGTTTGTTTTTCGCGCTACTTCGTATGGCACTACGTTGCCTGGCGGACGGGCATGTGACCAACATACCACTGTTGAACCCCGATCCTTCTGCCAGGCAATGTAGTGCCGGAGAACAGCGGAACAAACAAAACAAATCATCTACGATATCACAAAAATCATCCTTAGAAATCCTTAGAAACGCCGCACCTGACTAAAAGCCGCAGGGTTCAAAGCTTGTGCAAAAAGTAGCGGCTTATAGCCTGACAATTATGGTAATACCCTCTACTCTTAGGAAAATTATGGTTCTTAAATTCAATTCAATTCAATTCAATTCAATTTTATTTATATAGCGCCAAATCACAACAAATGTCGCCTCAAGGCGCTAAATGGTTCTTCAGATGTCTTCATGGTTCTTTAAAGAATCATCATACGTCAAAGAACCTTTTTATTGATGGTTCTTCAGCTATTACAAATGGTTCTTTAAAGAACAAAAGGTTCTTCATCCTTAGCTATCTAAGTTTGATGGTGTAAAGTGGCATAAATATTTATTCATTATAATGAGGGTGTAAATTATACTGTGTTTTGTTTGCGCGCATGTGTGTGCGAAGGGGGAGGGCGGGTTACCTGGCAATTACCCTTTAAGAGCAGATGGTAGGAAACTGAATATTAAAATAAAAGTTAGAAATACTTGCTTAAAAATATACTGGTGGCAGGGGTGGGGGCCAAAGCCTAAAGACCCTAACCCCCCCCCCACACCCCTAATCCCGCAAACCCATTGATCACAAATAGTGTGATATTAGAATATGGAATTTATTATTAAGACGTTGGTAATATGGTAAGTTAACAAAAGGTAGACACAATACACACATTTAAATACTGTACTTTAGTTTTAAGTTTTAATAAATTATTACTATTTTCTGCTTCAACGCATTACTTTTGAGATTATTATATATATTAGAAAATATAGCATAATGATAATGCTAGTTATTGTAAACCTTATAAACCAGCCAGCAGTATGTAAAGTCAAATTATAAAATACAAGTAAATAACAATTGCACAACAGAATGTACACTGCTTAGGTAAATGATCTCAGTACTTCTTCATCACTGAGCAATTTGTTAATATGTGTTTCGAGCCAAATGACAGAGAGAGAGTGACGTTAGAACACGTCGTACTATGGCAACCTCCCGGGAGCGGACGGGGGTCAGTCGTTGGGATGCGCATGCACAGACAGATTGCGCGAGCGGCGGGCCTTGAACTTTCTAAGGGAAAAAACACTTTCTCACAGACGGTGAGAGCGAAGCGGCTAACAGTCTTGAGTACCTGCTGATCTTTCAAGCTCTGGATTCTGGGACTGTTGTATAACATTTTCATTAAAAACCTTTTTACTGTTTTGTTTTTGTTACTCGTCATTGTAGCTTGCTGATAATGCTGTGCTAACAGTAGCGATTAGCTGTGTTAGATACGTTAGCCGTTGACGTTAATGCAATTTAGTATCGATATACAGAACTGTTTTCTTAAAAAAAACACTGTTATAATTAAGTGAAGATGCTCCCAACTAATTTGAAACTTTGGCTTCTAAAATATGTGGTTCTATTGCGTACATAACGTAATGTCAGCTAGACCGATATTAAAATTTATAATATTGTTAAAGTCACTAAAATGGCACCTGAAGCCTGTTGTGATGTGAGCTCTGTGTCTGCTCTAGAAACTCAGAAATTCAGTAGAGCTGAGCCGTACATTAATACTCACTTGAACCTGTACTTTGAATTCTGTAAGAGCTGTATAAAATACAGCTATGCACAAGTGTTTTGAATGAATAGAAATGTGACTTGAGAAGGTGTGTCTTTGACTTATTTTCAGACTAGTTGACAAGTTATGCTCCAGTCATTTGATGTTTCCAAGATAGATGTTCTTTTGTAATATAGTTAAATTTTCTTTGTACATTTCATTTATCGACCATCATACATTAAGCCAAGAAGACACTGTTAGATTTGTATTGTTGATTGTCATTTATGCTTAGAGATATTTAACCATGAATGAACTGAGCTAGCTAGCTGGCTGGCAGTTTTGGCTAACTACCCATTGGTAGTGAACTGATAATACTGCCTTGGTAAAACTTAATATTTGACCACGACTGATGTTACTACAGTAAGTCAAAGCTAAAAGAACCTTAAATGTTTGCAAGTAAAAGTTAATTACCTTAACAGAATCCAGTCCGAACCTGCTCCCTCATGTCCTTTGATTCAAACAGTGAGATAATGGACAGAGCCACTTGAGGGCAGACAGGGGGGAGGTAGTGTTACACATTTTCGTCTGTGTAAAGCTTGTAAAACATGAACATAACATGCATAATGAACCGGCATTCAAAAAAATTATTTTAACAAATAACCCATCAATTACTATGACTATTGTAGTCGTCTTTACAATTACATTACTACACAAGTTAAATGCAGACTTGGTATAAACCACCCCTTCAAACTTGGTATTGACCTCTACTATTCTGCCCGCTATGAACTTCTTTCAGGTCTTTTCCCCAAACAAGATGGCGTGTTGGAGGTGTTGGATTTGTTTTGTTTTTGTTGCCTTAACATTAAAGTCTCTTTTGAGCCATATTAATACAATTCATAGCAGTAGTCCAGACTTTCGTGTGATATGTGGGAGTGATGGTTGTACCGAGGAATACAGGAACCTAATCTAGTGCTAATCAGTGTTGGTCAAGTTACTTGAAAAAAGTAATCAGTAACTAATTACCGATTACTTTCCCAAAGAAGTAATCCCGTTACTTTACTGATTATTTATTTTCAAAAGTAATTAGTTACTTAGTTACTTAGTTACTTTTTAAAAACACAATTTACAACCTGAATAGGTGATAAAGCGATAGATCTTTCAGCCCAATTCTACTTTTTCTACATAATCCATCATACAAAATGTAATCAAATGGAAAAGTCTCTTTTTTTAACTTGTTTTATTAGTTTTAATCTTTTAACTTTATGCATCAAGCAAAAATTGAATTATATGCAACATTCTCTGACTGGAAGAAATTTGTTTAACATTTAAACTTATTTTCTGCACATTTCAGCACATAAAATATATTTATTGTGTGTTTACACTCACTCTTTCAAATAGATGCAAGTAAAACACAGCAGAAAATAAATAAAATCAAAGACTCAGCGGTCCTGTTGCTCTATTTTCACCTGTAAAGCAGGAGTAGGGTAGGTGGAGGTTTACCGTGGTGCAGGTGTGCCGCAGCGGTCAGTTGAAGAATCTGCGAGTTTCTCTGTGAATTTCCCATTACGTCGTTGCACACTCGGTGCTTGTTTAGGGGTTTTTTTCACTGTAAAAAGAAGTTTTCTTCCCACGCAGTGAACAGCGGACGCTAATGTTTTTGTCACTTTTTATGGAATCAAACTCAAAGTAAGGTCAGTACTTCCACGCTTTAAACGCTGCATGCTCATACTCTCTCCGCACTCGATATATTATCCATTGTTGATCTGCACACAGCTGTTGTCATGAACGTCGCACTCGCTTACATCACTGTCATGAGACATTCTCGCAAAAAAATTACGGTAACGCAGTAACGCAGCGTTCCTACAGGAAATTAACGGTAATCTAATTACCGTTTTTGCAATAGTAATCCCTTACTTTACTCGTTACCTGAAAAAAGCAATCAGATTACAGTACCGCGTTACGCGTTACTGCCCATCTCTGGTGCTAATACATTATTTAACTTTTTAATATAAACTAGACTATGGAACACCAAAGTGTTAAAACGTGTCATTTAATTTTTATTTTACATTGTGTATTTTTATAATATTTAATTAAATATTTATTTCACTACGATTCTTTTTTGTAATAATAGAAACATTTTGAGACACTTTAATTTTAAGCACCTGTTTAAGCAGCAGCCAATGAGCGTTCAGGTCCCACCCACTGACCCTGATTGCCGGAATAAGAAATTCAGTTGTTAAATTACCTTCTGAAATAAACACACCATTACGAAAAACCCCATTATGAAACAAAAACAGACTTTGGGAAAAAGAGATTTTGGAATATTAACTCATTGAATTTAATAAAATGTCTCAAAAAATGTTCTATAATTCATAAAAAAAAATTAATGCTACTTTAGCTTCAAGTGACAACAGATTAAAACAAATGCTTATATTGATCAAGATTTTGCCATTCTTTTTGGACAGTGTTGTAGAGAAAAATCCCTTTATCCAGTTTATTTTGGATTTAATTGAAATTGTTAAAATACTTTTTGCCCCAGTTGTGTTATTACAAACTGTGTCCAAACTAAAAAAAAATGATAGAAGATTAAATGCTGCATCTTCCCTCTCAGATTATTGCCGTGGGACCTGTAATTTGTCATACGTGTATGAAATCCGAGTCTAAACACAGTTTTTTTTACACAATGGTCAGCCAAATTAAACTTTAAGAATGTGTGCAAGTCTCTTGTAAAGCACAATCAGCTGCTGGAGTGTTGTCAAAGTGAAGCAGGAACTGAGCATCCGATATTTGTAAATGAGAAAGGACTAGGTCCTGTATCAGAGGTTGCTAATATGGAGTTTTTGGTGATTGAAGATGCTATACATCATGCCGTTAGAGTAAAGTGGCTTATTTTACATGGTAACAAATACATCTGTGACAGGTCTCAGGTATAAATATACCTTCCAATGATTGACTTTCTTATTTCAAGGAAAAAGGTGAATGTTTCTTATTTTAAGATAATTTTTTGTTTTACACTCTATCTAAAAGCTATTTTTGCTTGAAATAAATGTGAAATGGTTCATTTTTAGATTTACAGACTAAATAAGAAAAAAAAGTAATATACACTTGAAACAAGTCTAATCATCTAACACATGAGACTGGAAACTAGCTTGTAATGTTCAAAACAAGATGGACAAGATAATCTGGCTAAATTTAAGACAATAAATCTTGTTAAGCTACAAGAAATTTGCAGTGTGGTACCAAAAAAGGTTCTTCTATGGCATCAGTCTAAAGAACCACTTTTGGCTCCATTTGGCACCTTTATTTTTCTGAGTGTATATGAAGCTAAAATTTCACAGCAATCATTATGCATGTTCACATTTTCTACCATAAAGCTTTCATGCACATAAGACACAGATGAGCAGAGCAGAAGACGTGATTGCTCTTAAATGGAATGATGCAGGTGGATGTCTCAGACTTTAGTTATTAGACCCCAAAATATGTGAGATGTGGAACAGACACACAGACCAGTTGGATTCAATGCTTGAGATTTTAATCATGAAGACGAAAAAGAAAAGTTCATTCGGGAAAATAAAGATTTACTAAAAGCATTCTTTCCATTGCACATTCAGTTTGCTCCTATTGAAAGAGAAAACCAAACTCCACTTTATGTCACTTGTCGTGTCGTTCCTTATATAGCGTTACAGCAAAGAAAAAGAAGTAAAGATGTAAAATGGGATTTTTCAAGGGGGATATATGAGATCATTTGCTTCTTTGTCCAGTGAACCATCTTCTTTTCCAGACGCAGACATATGGGTATCGGTATTGACAGTAGATATCGTTCATGCAGTTGTATCCTTTAAGCACCAAAAACCAACATTAAGTGAAATCATGATAACATGAACACATACTTATTTGTACTGAGGATAAGATTTCGTTTTTTATGACAGCAAACCACCTTTTGACTATAGTTTCACAACATATATAAATACATAAATATATAGATATCATTTGATATATACATATATATTCATATTTAATGAAATACCACAATGATTTGTTATGTAATATTAACTGAAAGATACTGTTATTTTGAACTGAAACAACCAGTGTAAGTATTTGACACACCAAACAAGTCTGGATACCCAGAACATCAGCATTACACTTTATTCATATACTTACTTGAAAAGTTCATGTGCAGGCAGTGCTCTCTGCGGCGAACATTGTTAGGCTCTCCACGACACCAGTACGTAAAACTGAAAGGAGTTCCATCGGCCCAAAACCAATAACGCTCCTATAAAACAAAACAAAATGGACAATAATGCATTTAAAACTATGTACATAAATAGAATATTATCAAAGTAAAATGCTTGATATGCAAGCCTTTGTTTCATGATCAGTAATATACCTTCTGAGCGTCAGAGCCTCCAAGCCATGTAGTTGGGTAACTGTGAGTGGCACGATATATGACACTTTGAATCACCCGGTACTCTCTGAGGTTGCGTACAGATGCCAGGTTTGCATGCATAGACTGACAGTGTTTCTGTAGTGCAGATCAACAGACACCAGAAATTTCAAAGAAAAAAAAAGCGATTTAACCAAGCTGGACTTTATAAAACATTAAAGGGAATTAACGGAGATGGGACAAATGAAAAAATCCAAATCACTGTTTTTACCTGAGCATGAGCCCAATCCAAACGATAGGGAAAATAGTGGTAGTATCTGGTGCCATACTTATACCAACCGTGACGCTTGTACCACAACCACCCTCTCTTCTCAACAAGATGTTCTTCTGATGACAAGGAAATAATACTTGAGTAAAAGTAATTAAGGATTTTTAAAGTGTACATATTTGTTGGTGTATTTTAACATATTGGTTATATGTAACATTTCTGGAAATATTTTCTCTCCAGGGCCTCAAAACAACTTTGTGCTGAAGATTTAACTGCACATAAGCAGAGTATTTATGTGATGCTCTTCTGTTCAGCGTCACAGAAATGTGATTAATTTCAGTGAAAATCCTGAAAATGTTGACCAACCTGATGACCTTTCCTCTTTCCCACCTTCTTCTGGAAGAGCAGGACAAAGTAAAACATTTAACCATCAAAGTTGACAATTATATTCATACTGTTATTTGTATGATTAGTTCACACATATGCACATTATGTACATTAGACTGCAACACTCACCAGCAGCAACGATCAGAGTGATCATTGCACAAAGAAGTGCAGACACAGTCACCAGCTTCATTGCAATGTAAAGTATGTCTGTGAAAAACAGAAGACATCAAGACATCATTCAATTAAAAAAAAAAAGACAGAATAGATTTTGTAGCAGACCTTTTGGAGTATACGTTGAATATTTGTAAAACAGATTTCTTCTCAGCACCAACTAGTAGCTCCAGCCTTCCAATGAGAAGGTGCTGAACAGCTCTAAGATCAGTGCTTATGTACTGCTTCTTTGGTGCTTCAAAACTAGGAACTAACTTTGAAAAACCGATACGTGTCATGTGATTCATGCTGGTCAGACTTTCACAGCATCTCTTTCTTTCTTCACCAAAATAATTGCCTCATACTGACCTCTTCTCCTTTCGGCTGACCACTTAATTTTACTTATTGACTCGTTCATAAAGCGGTTCCCTAGAGTACAACGAAACATTTGATGTATTTAATTAGGATTGAATATGTCTCTTAAGAAACAAAAAATAACAACCATGTTAAAGTCATGATGCTTTGGTCTTCCCTTGGAAAATCTAGACGAGGCAGCTAGTGAGGGGGAGGTAGGGGCTTCTCTGCTCATGCTTCCACAAACAGACTCCGAATGTTTAGGTTTTGTTCCTTGTCTCTTTGGTGAGTGGGGTTGTTGGCTTCTTTCTTATTTATTATTATCTTTCCTGTGGCCTGTTTGTATTTTTTTCCATTATGTTGTGTTCCTGCAGGTTATGCATTACTTGGTTAGCCAATATTTAATTATTTAGAATTGCTTCAGTTCTTGTTCGATTTAATTACTTTCATCACTTCTTCACCCCTGGAATCATCTATGTTGCAGTCTGCTTGCTCATCGCTGCCATCACTTCCAGCTTCCCAAATGAGGAAGTGTTAAACCTGATAGCAAAACAGGCAGCCCCATACGTCCTACACTGTATGTCCTACACAGCTCCAGGATTCTGATGCTGTGCACCTTGCTCCCTTTTTCGAGATTCAAAGACTATATTTTCTTTTACTAAGCTCACCTCCCTAGAGACTGAGCACCCTTCACTTCTCCCTGCTCCAAGGGTGAGGAGTGTTTTTGGGCCATTCCTTTAACCTCAGCCTTCAGAGTCATTTGTATGTCCCTATGTCCTGCCCCGGGCATCAGAAGAAACTGTGTGTCCTACTAAGAAGCCCGAATCCTAAATGTTGAGTTTCCTGACACTTATCCCAGACCTGCAGAGAACAAACCAGAGAATCTACAGAGCTTCCAGATGAGCAGAGTCTGTGAGTTCTGTCTGTTCTTAAAGGATGTTTTGAAAGCTGCTACTTGAAGAATGTTATCAAGTTGGTTGGCTAACCGATCATGCCACATATTTCTTGGCTCTTGACGGAGGCGGTCACATTTTCTCCTTCTCCCTCTCCCTCCCTTATCTTTCCTGCTTGGCTTCTCATGTCTTCCATTTAACATGGCTGTTTGGGTGGGAGGTGGGCACAGAGGGATGTGCATGAAGAGAAAAGAACAAAAGACAAACTGAGGACAGAGAGGACAAAAGTTAAGGATATGCATATAAAAGCATCAGGAGTGAAAACAGAAGAAATGCTCAGAGTATCATAGCAAATCTATGAATAGCCCAAGCCTATAAGGAGAATAATGGATGCACTAGCTGCTTCTCATAAATATAAAATATAAATGAATCAGTCTTTAATTTCTGAGATCTGTTTGACTTCAGCACTCAACATCCCACCATAACCCATGGAGAAAATTAGGCTCCTGAACATGAAGCGGATGAAGGTGTAATATTGTGAGGGTTGATAAAGATGATGATGAAGATGTGAATCCAGGAGGAGTGGGTGGATGGTACCATCACCATGCAGGATCAGTGTGAGAATATATCATCATCCACAAAGCAGTACCCTCCATGGAGAAGGAGACTGGAGACTAAGCTCAAGGTGGCATGGAGGGAGGTTAGCCAGCTATCAGAGCTGCAGAAAGGTGCACCAAAGAACGTGCCTAAGAAGTACAGCAAGCTGTCCATACCTGAGGCTTTGGAAACTCTAACCCTCAGAGAGACTCCCAGACGTGTTCTCTATAAACCTAAAGAAGAATTATTGATTTGATTAATTGGTTGCTTAACGAATTGAAAACCTCTTCTCGATGAGAAGCCGGGACTTGGGAGAGCCCAATTGTCCTGTGGAGACGTTTGCTGCCAGATACTCGATGGTCGATTGCATCATGTGTCTGGCAACACTCTCGATGGAGGACATTGAACAACATCTACCAATTCGGAACCACGATAACAGAGTTCTGGCTGATGGGAGCTGGCTCAGACCTGGCTCATCAAAGAACAAGAAGGGGCTACAGCTGTTCAAAATCCCATAAGGCTGGCTGACATGATCGACGATGGGCAGGGCTGTGAGCACTCAGACTGTGTTTATTGAAAGCAATATGGATAAGATCTTGAAGAAGCTTATGGCTTTGCAACGGGGATTGAGAGACCTGGTGACCAGTGACGGACATTAGACCTACTGTAAAATTGAATGCAGTTTGTTCGCACTAACCAATACAGCTATCATCTTCATCTCATGGCGCCAGCTGGATGCTCAAGGCAAAAGCTGATGGGAATAACAAAATTCTCCCTTAGATAACAGGACTTGTTGTTGCTCTCCCCCCTCATTCAAGGCCACCCGCGTTGACCGAAGATTGTTGACTTTTGCCTAATCGGGTGAAGGGACACTTTTTCTCGGCTGAACACAGAACACAAACGCACACATACGCATGTACACTGACACAGACCTACACTCACCCCCCACCCCTTCCAAACGCCTTCGAAGCTTATGTCTTCTATGTGATGATTCATGTGCTGAGGTGGGGTTTTTTTCTGTTCTCAAACTCGTCTCCCTGTTGGAGCTCAGTCTGGGGAGAGCTCTTTTTTCTCCTCGTCTTTCCTCATGTTGTGCATCTTCCATTGTTATACCTCTCTGACTTGTCTTCCCCACGTGATGTTTGTGTAATGTCTGTATGGTCGCAAGGGGAAGATGGCACTGACAAGGCCGGCAGCCTTAACCCAATTTCCTTCGGGGCCAACCTTCGGGATCAATAAAGTTTTTATTGAATTGAATTTACAATTATGGTCAGTTCACTTTCACCATGATATCAAAGCACAACAGCATCATCAAATTTCAACCTTATTCAGGTGTCAGGTTGGAGTATAGGACTCATAAAGCAGCTGACAGGTACCTAAGAGCCAAGCAGGCTGTGACTCAGCAAGGCCATTTTAACACCTCCTCTATGAGAATGACTTTCTAGGTCTGATATGCACACTTTATAATTTATTTCACCACTGCAACTCCTTTTAGGACCCCTTTGTCTTTATGTTGACATAAAAAGCATACAACTACAAATCAATTTGTCTGTCTTTATATGGCATGATCCCAACATCAGCATTGATCCAGAAGTCCAAATGAATTCATGGATGAATGTATTATTCAGCCAGATAACAAATTAAATATTTTATTCAAATGTGGTTATAAAAGTAGTTTCTCTAAGATTAAAACAGAAAAGTTCTATTTTAGCAGCTTTTCCATTTCACTATTTTAAAGATCAAAGATGAAGTAATTTTAACACTGATCAGGCATTCACAAACATTTATGTTTACATGGTGGACACAACGCAACATACTAAGTTAAGCATGAAATATAATTCTTGTGAAATAATTTCTTAACTTCAGTTTTGAAAGCTCTTCCTTCTTCAGAGTGTTACTCAGGCTGTTGGCTAATTGATGATTCCATGATAATGAGTTTTGCTGCCACGAAGATATGCTCTACTTTTATGCTTTGCATGGTAATACTCACGTACTGTAAAAGTGGTTTAAATTTGAACCATTTTGACATTTAAAAGCAGTAAAACGCACCTTAAGTCTATATATATCTCATACTGCCATAATCATGCATATGCTTTGATTTCATTTTTACATGTCTACAAATACAACTACAACTAAGTGCTTGTATAATTTGTGAAAGAGGCATCTCTGACTCTTGGTTCCCAGATACTTTTATTTGACTATCTTTCTGGATTTACCTCGTGGATAAAATGTGGATCTACCAGCACACCTTCTCCTAAGTATACTCTGATCTCTGGACCAACTGTGCTCCACACATTGCATAACTCTTATAATAAACAGTTCAAATTTTGTACAGTTACTGCATTAGAGCCATTTTTTTCTGGAAACCTTAACAGTACCTATTAAATATATTCGTACTGAGATGTAATGCAGATGGATGCTTGCCTAAACTGTCAGATAGACAGAGACCACTTTGCTGTATTAAAAGCATAACTTTTACCGAGCTTGTTCCTCCTTTGTTGTCTACGGACTGAAAACCTCCAAGGTGAAATTATGATTTTCATAGATTTTAACAACTAATTTTGTGCATTCTGGTGAATTTTTATGCTTCACTTTGCATTCTTCCTTAATCCATTTCAGGGAAAATGCCTCTACTAAAGTGGAACAAAACAAGGCATCAAGTAGAATTTCAGTTATACTGGAAATAACTTCACTAAGGCTCTCAGGCATTTTGTACTGCTTTTAAATAATCATTAGCATTTTTTGTCATTTCATGCCTGTGCTGAAATAATTTTTATTGTTTTATTTTTCCCTTTTCCTGTTTTCAGATGTGAAAGTTACCATGTAACTCGTCGACACTTCTACAAAGTCTATAAATGATTAAGACAGCTTGGCTTAACTAATAATCATTATAGGGCTTCTGTTATCAATTATTTTTGCAATTGAGTATTCTATTGATTATTCCACTGAATAATTGAGTACTCAGACAAAAAAATACTTCAACACTTAAAATTTTATTTAAAAAATCTAATCTAAACTAAGACATACAATAAAATTGCCTGTACTCTGTTTTCCTGGAAGGCTTTCTGATATTAATTGGAGGCAAAAAAGGAGTTCTGACAGGTAGGAATGATTTGTGATAATGTGTTTTTTTGCATGTGTGTGTCTAAGTGTGAGTTACCGAGTTTGTCTATAAGCAGCTAAAGGAGTACTGGTGGCTGCAATGAAGAAAAGCGAGCATCCACCTGAGCTGACTGACTCAGTTAGAGCTCCAACTGTTTGTTTGATTTCTGCGTGAAATCGCAGTGTTAGTGTAGCTCCATGCTACAGTATGACAACCATAAATCATCATCTGCTGTTAACAGCACTGTTTATTTAAAAACTGGAGGCTCTGTTGTATTAATGTTGTCACACATTTTATTCACACACACGCTCCTAAATGAATCATGTAATTTAAGGGGTAGTTTAATTGGTTCAGGTAGTTCAAAATTTTGTCAGTAATCACATTTTTCCTGGTTGAGAGCATAGACAGAGTGTGATTAAAAATCACTCAATGACGATGAGATCAGAGTCAGCGCAGACTGTTTTGATTGAGGTTTTTGTTTGATTGAGGTGAAGAAAGCTTAAAAAAGTCCGATCAGACTTGGTTTGCTTGTAGGACTCATGAAGAAGCTGACAACTACTTACAGGCCAAGGCTGTGGTTCAGTGAGGCCATGAAACAAGACATAGAAAGGCAGCGAACCATTATTTCCACTTCCTCTATGAGAATGACTTGATGAGGTCTGACATGTGGTTTTAGCCTCAGTTCTTTTGCACTTTATCATCCATATCATCCATTCTCACGTATTGCTCTCAAATGTCAAAAAGGGTAAAATTTGACATTTGAAAACAGGAAGAAAAAAACTTGGGGGATTTTGATCTTATGGTCAAATGGAAGAAGAGCTCTCTGCTCTAGAAAATTCTGGTTCTGACATTAAATAGATAGAATAATTGGTGTATTTATTGATCAGGAAAATAATTGTACCCTCACTTTTCAAACTTGACACTAATGATGTTGACAGGCCTAAACAGGTCTTTGAATGTACAAATTTTAGCAGTGTTACCAGGGTAACAGCTAATCATGTTTAATGTAACATACAAAACAAAGTTTTTTTCCTCACAGATATTTTTATTGAATTGAAGCAATAAAGAAAAACAGATACATGCTGAATTATTAAACAACAAACACGTAATTTTCACAGTGATTGTTTAAACTGAAATACTAGAATACACATTAATGACACACTCACATATCTTATAATTGCTTTGATCAGTTTATCCCCTAGCCATACCACTTATTACCCCTATCCATCAGGCCAAGTAGGAAAAAACAAACCAACAAACAAACAAAGCAAGAAAAAACAGAAACAAAACACACACACAGACACAAAACATTGCAGATTCAACAGGACAAAGCAGAATGCTGTGACGAGGTCAACCGTGCATCAGCCTCCCCAGTGGTGCCAAAAAGCGCAACTAATGGATTAGGATCCAAGAATTAGGGACAAGGTTTGAAATATATCTCTCCAGAATCCTTCAAGGCTAGGGCATACTCAGAACATATGGATAAGGGACGACTCTGCACTCCCACACTTATCACAAGTAGGGTCAACATTCGGATACATACGAGATAGTTTAACTTTGGAGAGATGGAACCTGTGCACAACCTTAAATTGTAAAAGACAGTGGCGGACACATAGGGATGTGGAGTTAACTAACTTGAGTATTAAGTCCAATGTATCCATAGACAATGACTGATTTAAATCTTGTTCCCAGGCCGTTTTAATCCGATCTATCGAAGAACCGTTCATGCTCACCAGCCTGTCATAGATAAGAGAGATAAACCCTTTATGTGTTGGAACTACGGTAAGGAGCATATCCCCTGGGCTTGCAGCTGGTGCTACTGGGAAGTTTGGAATCTGAGATTGGAGGAATTGTCTGATCTGCAGATATCTGAAAAGATGTGTATGTGGGAGATTAAACTTTTCAGAAAGCTGCCAAAAAACATTTCATTGAAACACAGTAATGCACCTGTCATGCCAATCTCGAAATGTAGGATCAGATAATGATGGCTGAAAAAAGGGTTGGAGAAAATTGGACTCCGAAGGGAGAAGCCTGTTAATCCAAAATGCCTCCTCATCTGAGCCCACTCTCTCACCGTGTGCCAGACAACTGGATTATCGATTGTCTTGTTCGGGGGAAGGGGGAGTGAAGATCCAATCAGGGCCAGGACAGAAGAGCCTGTGGTTGAGTTCAGCTCCATGAGCACCCAGGACGGGCAATTACCTTTGATCTGGAAGTAAAACCAAGATATAATGTAGCGCACATTTTCTGCCCAATAGTAATATCAAAAGTTAGGCAGTGCCAGGCCTCCACAACTCTTGGGTTTTTGCAGTTGAGCTTTGTTCAATCGAGAGTGTTTACCTCTCCATATATAAGATGACAAAATTGAGTCCAAGGAATCAAAGAAGGATTTGGGGATAAATATTGGTAACAATTGGAGGAGATACAAAAATTTAAGAAGTATATTCATTTTGATTGAGTTGATTCATCCCACCAAAGAGGTGGAGAGAGGGGACCACTGTGCTAGATGTTTTTTGTATTATTTAAAAGAGGAAGGAGGTTTGCATTGAAGAGAGCATTGCTTCCTTGTAATTGTTACACCTAGATATGGAAATTGATTTCCTGCTATTTTAAAGGGGAGGGTAGTATAGTCATACCCTGGTGCCCCTCCATCCACAGGAAATAACTCACTTTTATATAGGTTGAGCTTGTATCCTGAAAACTGGCCAAACTGGCGAAGTGTGGATAGCATTGCAGGTATAGATATTTTGGGGTTTCTAATTTTCTGCTTCTAAATTCAGATAAAACTGAGGTTATTGTACTCGGCCCTGAAAATCTTAAAAATATGGTATCTAACCAGATTTTTATTCTAGATGGCATTACCTTGGCCTCCAGTAACACTGACCTTAGAGTCATTTTTGACCAGGATATGTCCTTTAATGCACATATTAAACAAATATATAAGACTGCGTTCTTCCATTTGCACAACATCTCTAAAGTTAGAAATATCCTGTCCCAGAGCGACGCTGAAAAACTATCATGTACTTCTAAGCTTGACTACTGTAATTCATTATTATCAGGATGTCCTAAAACCTCCCTGAAAGCCTTCAGCTAATCCAACACTGATGTCTTTTGGTGGCCCAGATCAGGTTTGCCAGAGGTAATCCACACATGGGCCAGCACAGTACCACCAGTGTCTCTGCAACTGGCCTTGTGTTGGCCCATGTGTGCGCTACCTCTGGCAAACCTGATCTGGGCCACCAAAGGGACGTCATTCTTTGCGCTATGTGGGCCATGTATAAGCACGTTGTGTGGGCCAGATCTGGGCCATACCAGTTTTGCTATGTGGGTATGCAACAAATCATCAGTATGTTACACGTTCCGAGGCATGAGAGCGGGTTGGAATGAAGCTATAAATGTGTTTTCCATGTGACATAAAAATCAACCTAACAAGGTTAAAGTTAGGGTTATGGTTAAGGTTATGGTTAGGGCTGCAATAGAAAGCAGCAAAGAGAATAGAAAGTGAAACGCATAGAAAGCCATCTATTCAATTCAATCAAGAATCCTTGCGTCTCATAAAGACAGGCCATGAGAAATCGTATGTATGTTACATGTTGGGAATGGGAATGCTCTGGTCTTTCAGATTTGGGTCCACAATAATCAGCTCCCACAGCAACACTTGACAGATACTTGTTCATCAGTGTTATTTTCAGTCTTTCTTTAAGTCTTACTTTTATTTAAAAATAAACTCCATCAATACTTTGTACCTCAAGTTCTTATGAGAGAAATGTCATTAAATTTATTGCAGTATGAGACCGTTTTCTAACTAATGTAATTTAATTTAATTGGTTTATTTTTTTTTTTAAAGCTGTACAATTATTTTTTAAATTTTGCAGGGTTTTAAAGATGAAGGAGAAATTAAAGTTAAATACTCATCAGGAATTCAAAAATATTGCACATGGTAGACACAATTGGGCATACTGGGTTAGGCAGTAAACCATACATCTTGTGAAATAATGTTTGAACTTCAGTTTTGAAAGACTTTCCTTCTTCAGAATATGAGTAAGGCTGTTGGCTAATTGATGATGCGATGATAATGTCTTTATCTGCCAGTCACAGGCTTAGATGTGCACTTCTTTTTTTCAACCTAGTTTGACTTTTGAGAACAGTAAATACTTTAAATATAACCTGTTTACACAAAAGTTGATTACATATCCTTACGTGACCAAAATGTACACAAAACAACATGTTCTAAAAGAAAAAAAGACCTTTAAATATTTTTAAATTTGATGCTTTCATAAATGTGTATGTATGTGTTTCATTTTATTTTTCTTTATTTATTTTCCCTTAGATCTGGAAATGTAAGTATAGTTTGGTGCTTGTGTTTTCCTACATGAAGTAGTTTGGGGATTTTGAGCTAAAGGTCAAATGGAAGAAGAGCTGTAGAAAGGTTTGAACAGAACCAGGAAATATTTATGTTTTAGCAAGGTTGGTGAGGTTTTAACAAACACTGATGTGTTTTGAAATTCACAAGGCTTGTGAAATAATGCATGAACTTCAGTTTTGAACAATGTTTGAAAAGTTGTTGCTTCTCCAAAATGCCGATGCTAACCATGAAAATGAGTTTGGCCATTCTTTACTTGGTTATCTGCATGTGTCTGTATGTGTTGTATGGTCAAGAAAACATAAAATACAGAAAGATCCACCAAGCATCAGGTCTACATGACAATTATTTTCAATATTTTTTTTAATATACCAAATAAAACACTCAGGGTTCATAAGAAATCCAAATACCTTCATAAATAAATGTGTTATTCAGCACAGATAACAAATGAAGCATTTTTCAAATGTGGTTATAAAATGTAGTTTACATACATGAATTAAAATGGACTTATATCCTCTAAGTTCAGTATGTTGCCCATGCTCAACATTAATTGTGTTAAACAATTATTTTTATATGAAATTAAAAAATACATTTTTAACAGCACTATGAAAAACATCTGAACTTTTGGTGTTGACTGTCATGTCTATTTTATTTATATTCTATGGAACATTTAAACAACAGAAGTTGGCCCAAAGTGCTTAATAAACAGGCACATTAACATCCCAGGTCCCAAAGAACCCTATATTTAAAATATATGAACTGCCAAAAGTATGGTGTGCATTTAAGGACATCCTAAGGTCTCAGAAAAACATCGTCAAACATCAGATCAAACAACCTCAGACTTCAGACCATAGACAAAATTGCATCATGTTTATCTGAAAAAACAAACAAACAAAAAAACAAAAAGAATAAAGGCATTAGACTAAAAGGTCTCAGGACAAAAGCCATTAGAGTAATTTCATATTTATGTCTAACTCTTATGGTTGTGGGCTTTTAGTCTTAATTTGTTTTGTCTTGATGTTAAATTTAATCTAAATATACCTTATATATTTGTTTTTTATGTAAACATTCATTCAGGTCACAGACTTAAATATGCTCTTCTAGTAAAATACCTTAAATATAATTCTTTTCAATGAAATTATGTATCCTGAAGTGACCCCAAATATACAAAATAATCAATATGGTCTAAAAAACCAAGCAAGGTTATTGGGGTTTTAGTAAACATTGATATGTCTTGAAATTCACATAATGTGAAATAATGTCTGAACTTCAGATTCAGACACTGTTTCAAAAGCTGTCACTTCTGTAACAGCTAGGGCTGATGGTTAATACGGATAATAACCATGATAATGAGTTTATCTGCAATTTAGACTTAGACATCCTCTTCTTGGTTATCTGTTTTCGTTGTATGGTTAAGAAAACATAAGACAAATGAAAGATCCACCAAGCATCAGACATTCATGGTCATTGTTTTCTGAACTGAAACAGGTGGTCCAGTCTTAAAAGATTACTTAAATGCCTATATGACCCATGTAGGATTTACTGATAGGGGACCACTCATAAGTAGCTGATTTTTACTTTGAATCATCTCTGAATCTTGTTTTATTATTGTTTTATTTCCAATACAATACTAAAAAAGAGACAGGACTGGCATATTAGGAATATTGTTGGTGGATACCCACATAGTGAGAGAGTTGAAGAGTGAGTTATTTGGGACTATTGTCTATGGCATTAACTGCCCTATTACAATACCTACTCAATAAACCGTGGTAAGAGCAAAACATCTGGCACTTAAGAGTCTATGTGAATGTTACACTGGTGTCAGATTTTTAAAAGAGAGAGAGAGCTATTGCTAGTGACATTACTTGCTGGTAGAGACACAAGACCCAATGATGTTGACAAGATTAAGAGAGAGGGTTCAGGAGATGGACGGTCAGCCACGTTCACCTACCCATAGAATGAAGGAAATGGCGCTGCAGCTGTCTCTCTGAATTCTCTCCAGCTTTGACTAGACACGTCACGTGATGTAAACAAACATGGCAGTGCACTGGGCAGCTTGCTGTCCCGGTGACTGTCCTGGTAACTAGACCGGAACGTAACGCACACCGCCTGGTGGAGAGGTTTAATAGGACACTGGCCAAGCAGCTAGCCATCCTTACCTCAGAACACCAGTGGGGCATCCATCTTTCCCTCACCCTCATGGCCTACAGGTCAGCAGTCTAAGACTCCACCAAATGCACACCTGCCCTGTTTAGGGAGAGAGCTGAGTATCCCTGCCAGGCTGGCTTTCGTCAAGCCCCCTGACACACTGGAGGCACCACCAGGCCTGGACTACTCGAGGAAGCTGCAGCTGGCAAAGGCAGGACTGCGTCAAAATAGAAATTCCAACAACACTACTAAGGGGAGGCACTTCCATGATGGAGAGCTGGTGTGCGTCCAAAGAGAGGAAAAGGATGTTTTTTTAAACTGGATAGCCACTCAATGGGGCCCTGCAGTGTCCTGGAATGAGTTGGGGAAGTAGTTTACAGGGTGCAGTTGCCTCCTAGAGGTGGAAAGTGGTGTTGCACAGAGACTGAATGGCCCCTTATAGAGGACATTCTCTTCCTCCTTTCCTTGAAGCATTTGTGCAAAGCCCCCATACCCCTCTACAGATGGACTTCCAGCAGGTGCTGCCTTCCCCTCCTTCAGGTTTTCCCCTCTAATCCGTATAGCTATTTCTACCTCTCAGAGACTCAGGAGACCTAAGAGCCAACGCAGACTACACCCCCAGCTCAGAGAATGTGTTTTCACTCGAGGACAAGAACTTATTGTTGGCGAGGCAGTGTAATGATCCTTAAGGTGATTTTCTTGTGATGTGTCCACTATTTCTGTTGCACTGTCTCCACTGCATGAAAAAACACTGAGTGTGTGCTGGATGGGGGGAGAGTTAGTTACTGGAGCTGGAGAGTTAGTTGTTTGGGAGGATTCTCCCCAGCATTAGCTGCCCTCAGTAAATTGTACGACCACAATAAACTGTGGTAAGAGTAAAATGTCTGGTCCTTGAGAGTCTATGCGAACGTTACACTGGTGTCAGATTTAATGCATGTCCATTTGTGTGTCAAACACTGTCAGCTTTTAGATGGTATTTAATGCTTTAGTGTCACAATAAGTATCATTACATGTCCTTTCCTATATCAATTAAATTCAAACCAATTTAATTCAATTCAGCTGTACGTAACACAAATGACTGTACCAGTCACCCTAAGATGATTCAAAACAGCTGTGAACTGCTGAACTTCCATAACTCGTTTTAATTTCCTATTCAGAAACTATCTCAGAATCTACTAACAACGTCTTTGAAAATTTCTAAACTGTTTCTGCCTAAAAAAAAGGAACTTAATGACATCCTGTGGCTTAATGTGGCTTCTGTACATTGTTACCAGTATATACTTGTATATATGAACTTTGGTTGCTTATGTTTATAGGACCACCTTGTGTCTTCCTCTTATATATTGTATTTTCCCTTGCTGTAAGAGCTCTGTAACACCAAAATTTCTCATCCATGGGATAATAAAGGATTATTCTATTCTAATGATAAAAACTTGTATGATGATTTGGAAAAAAAAATGATATTGGCCTAAATTAATCTTAAACTGCTAAAACCCAAAGGTATCCTTTGGTGATCAGTCCTTCAGCAATCCAAAGGAAACATCCACTGACAAATGTGAACGGTTTAACTATTTCTTGAAAGTGGAAAAATGGAAGTACAAAAAAAAAGAACGACAAATTCCTTCACCTTTACTGAACCCTGAGCTGTCTATGTTTTTTTATTTTAAGAGATCACAATTAAAGAATTACATAAGATAACATACCACCTGAATTCCTCCACCTGTCAAATCAACACCACTTCCACTAATTTGTGAAAGATGTACCTCTGATTGTTGGTCTGCAGTTCCCCTATACTGTAAAATTTTCATTGCCTACTGCCTCTGTCTCAGTGTTTTAAAAATGCAATACTTAAACCTTTTCTAAAGAAAACTGCACTGGTGTCAGATTTTATGATTGATATATTATTAGGGACCTTAAAGCTCCCCTAAAATAGGGTGAAATATATTTTTTCCCGAAAATTAAAAAGTCATGCAACATCAACGGCCCCATCATGTGCCCAAATACTGATACTGCAAGTTATCATGCAGGTAAAGTAACAAACTATATATCTTCTACTTAATGGAACAGAAATCTAAGTGAAAATAATGTGGTAGAAATAGTGTTTCCAATGAGCCAATCAAACAGCCAGGTTCAAGACTGTATGAACTATGTAGTTGCAGACATGTTTATTCATTGTGATAGGTAAATATGAAGTTAAGCATTAAGCCAAAGACTAGTGTTGTTGACTAATTTAATTCATAATTTGAATTAACACTAATTGGCCTTACTTCAGTCCTCTTTTGGGAGGACCCAGAAATAGTGATTATGTTGCCAGTCTAGATAGGAGCCAGGAACTGGAGCCATGATATTACATGTGTCTGGATAGTTAAAATATATATTTTAGAAACAGGAGCTCACAAGGAGCTGTATTGCAGTATACTGGTATTTGGGATGAAAAAATGCCCCTGCAACATTTCAGGGGTTAATGACCACTGTCCTTGGTAATGTCCCAAACAGTAACACCAAACTGTACCTTAGGAAAGAGTCTTGTCGTGGCCAGGTTCGTCCAACTGATGCTAAGGTCTTTGAAAACATTGAGGACAGAAAGGTGCGTGTGGAAAACCTAAGAGAAAATTAAAGAAATGAAAGTTCATAAATTCCAAGATTGCAAATTTATCTAAATGTGTTCAAATCTGAGGTTGAACTGTTTTATCGCTGTGGTGTATAAAAACCAACTGTTTATCTTAAACAAAGTTACTGTGACTCTCTGTATGGCCTGTAGGTAAACTTTAAATAAAAAACTAAATATCTGGTCAGGAGCCTTTTTGTCAGTTCCTGCTGCCAACATTTTGGCACTCAGCACCCTCCATACTCTGGCTCCAACATGATTTCTTTTTAACTCTGTTACATAGCAGTACTTTTTTCCTGTGTTTGCAAAATATATTCAATATCATTTTTTTCTCTATTTCCCCTCACCCACAGTTATTTTTAGCACAAACAGACAACTACATGCAGATCATTTTATTATTCAGAATATATTTTCGTATTCATCATATCGGTTAGACTGATATACTAATTAAAGTATTGAGTGTGATTAGTATTATTATTACACATCATATTTAATTATACTTTTGATTAAATTAAAAAAAAAATAATTTAATTTAATTATGAGCAAAAACACATGTAGATAAACTCTCTTTTAACACTCAGCATCACTTTACCCAAGTATGGATGGCATACTTTAAGGTGGCTGCAGTTAAACCTTTACTCAAAAAGCCATCTCTAGACCCAGCAGTCTTAGCTAATTATAGGCCAATCTCCAACCTTCCTTTCATATCAAAAATCCTTGAAAGAGTAGTTGTCAAACAGCTAACAGATCATCTGCAGAGGAATGGTTTATTTGAAGAGTTTCAGTCAGGTTTCAGAGTTCATCACAGCACAGAAACAGCTTTATTGAAGGTTACAAATGATCTTCTTATGGCCTCTGACAGTGGACTCATCTCTGTGCTTGTCCTTCTTGACCTTAGTGCAGCATTCGATACTGTTGACCATAATATTCTATTAGAGCGATTAGAACATGCTGTAGGTATTACAGGTATTGCACTGCAGTGGTTTGTATCATATCTATCTAATAGACTCCAATTTGTGCATGTAAATGGAGAGTCCTCTTCACACACTGAGGTTAATTATGGAGTTCCACAGGGTTCGGTGCTAGGACCAATTCTGTTTACATTATACATGCTTCCCCTAGGCAGCATCATTAGAAGACATAGCATAAATTTTCACTGCTATGCAGATGACACCCAGCTCTATCTGTCCATGAAGCCAGATAACACACACCAATTAGTTAAACTGCAGGAATGTCTTAAAGACATAAAGACTTGGATGGCCACTAACTTTCTGCTTCTTAACTCAGATAAAACTGAGGTCATTGTACTCGGCGCTGAAAAGCTTAGAAATATGGTATCTAACCAGATTCTTACTCTGGATGGCATTACCTTGGCCTCCAGTAACACTGTGAGGAACCTTGGAGTCATTTTTGACCAGGATATGTCCTTCAACGCACATATTAAACAAATATGTAAGACTGCGTTCTTCCATTTGCGCAACATCTCTAAAATTAGAAATATCCTGTCTCAGAGTGACGCTGAAAAACTAGTTCATGCATTTATTACTTCCAGGCTAGACTACTGCAATTCATTATTATCAGGATGTCCAAAAAACTCACTGAAAAGCCTTCAGTTAATCCAAAATGCTGCAGCAAGAGTACTGACAGGGACTAGAAAGAGAGAGCATATTTCTCCTGTTTTGGCTTCCCTTCATTGGCTTCCTGTTAAATCCAGAATTGAATTCAAAATCCTGCTCCTCACATACAAGGTCTTAAATAATCAGGCCCCATCTTATCTTAATGACCTTGTAGTACCATATCACCCTATTAGAGCACTTCGCTCTCGCTCTGCAGGCCTACTTGTTGTTCCTAGAGTATTTAAAAGTAGAATGGGAGGGAGAGCCTTCAGTTTTCAGGCCCCTCTTCTGTGGAACCAGCTTCCAGTTTGGATTCAGGAGACAGACACTATCTCTACTTTTAAGATTAGGCTTAAAACCTTCCTTTTTGCTAAAGCATATAGTTAGGGCTGGACCAGGTGACCCTGAATCCTCCCTTAGTTATGCTGCAATAGATGTAGGCTGCCGGGGGATTCCCATGATGCATTGAGTTTTTCCTTTCCAGTCACTTTTCTCACTCACTATGTATTAACAGACCTCTCTGTATTGAATCGTATCTGTTATTAATCTCTGTCTCTCTTCCACAGCATGTCTTTTATCCTGTCTTCCTTCTCTCACCCCAACCGGTCGCAGCAGATGGCCGCCCCTCCCTGAGCCTGGTTCTGCCGGAGGTTTCTTCCTGTTAAAAGGGAGTTTTTCCTTCCCACTGTCGCCAAAGTGCTTGCTCATAGGGGGTCATATGATTGTTGGGCTTTTCTCTGTATCTATGAAGCGCCTTGAGGCGACATTTGTTGTGATTTGGCGCTATATAAATAAAATTGAATTGAATTGAATTGAATTGAATACTTTAATTTCATTTTTAGATAAAGATGAGTTAGGGCAGTGGTTCCCAAACTTTTTTTGTTAGCCCCCCCGCGTGTCCAAGCGTTTTTCTTTTTTTACCCCCCCCCCCCATGCAATAGCTCTGCTTCTCTAATTTAAAGTAAAGTAATTCAAAATAATACCACAGTTGTGGTACTAGGAGGATGAGGGGTAGCACTGGCAGCCGAAAGTATTTTCATTGACTAGGGAGTTTACAGAAATGGGGATTTTATATTGATTGTTCTCTGTGTGCAGAGTAATTACTCAATATCATCCCCCATGCTAACGCTATCCTCAAAAGTGTGGGATGATTCTCTATGTCCTCATGGGTAAAACCTTAGAATTGAAATAAGGAGTATATTCTGTTTCACATGATCGTATGGAAGGAATGGAGTCACCTTAGACAAGCTTACTTGCTTCTAGTCGCCACTATTTTATGCGCAGAATTAGAGTAAAATCCTTTATTCCCTCAACTATTGTTTCTTGATCTGTGCTTTGACAGGCAGCAGTGTTTTTGATTGGTGTTTAAAAATTGCAGGTTGTATGAGTTACCCCCTCTAACTGCATGTTTGTGAACTTTGGGAGGAAGCTTGAGTACCCAGACAGAACATGCAAACACCACACACGTTATCTGTGCCAGGTGGTGGATTTGAAAGTGGTGAGGCAACAGTGCTAAGCACTGCACCACCATAGTTAGTGAGATCAGGTTGATTGGTTAGTATCACATCAAAATCCTGCTGCTCACCTTCCGAATTATTAACAATACATCTCCAAGCTACCTCATTGAGCTACTTAGATTATACACCCCTACTAGAGCACTAAGATCATCTTCCCAGTCACTTTTGTTCTGTGTTTTTAATGCCATCTAACATGCTAGCATGTTGGTACTTTGCCATAGCCTTCATCCTTCCCTCTTACGTCATCTCACCCTCTTGTATGTTAAGCACTTTTGTACACCACTGGTTTTAAATGTGTTATATAAATAAAGTTTGTTGTTGTTGTTGGTGGTGATTCTAAATTGCCAATAGGTGTGAATGTGAGTGTGAATGGTAGTCTGTCTCTAGCCTTGCGACAGACTAGCAATCTATCCAGGGTGTACCCTGCCTCTGGTAGTTGGGATAGGCTTCAGGCCACCCATGCCCCTGATAAGGATAGCTAATAAGAGAACAGACGGAAATAGGTTTTGTGTTGTTTGATTGTGTAAATAGGTTGTGTGGGTAAGCTGCAAAGAAAGTCACCTAAATCTGAAAAAGGGGTGAATGTTGTTCCATTTAATGAAATATGCACATAAAAATATGCATTTATTTGAAAATCAGGATGTTTACACATGGATTTCTTTCATGTTTGGCAGTAGACCAATGAAAATATAACATACAACAATGACTCACAGGCCAATTTGATTCAATGCTTAAGAGTTTAATAATGGAGGCGAGAAAGAAGAGTTCATGCAGTCGAATGAAGTTTTGCTAAAAGCATTCTTTCCATTACACATTCATTTTGATGCTATTAAAAGAGACAATCCAGCTCCAGGTTACGTCGTTTGCCGATTCATTCCTTATGTAGCATTACAGCAAAATAAAAGGAGTAAAGATATAAAAAGGATTCTTCATTATTATTCAAAAAATGATTTCATATGAAGGCAATAGGCAGAGTGTTACAGGTATAGCTCTAAAGAATGTAGCATCATGGGCAGTGTAGTCCGTGCTGCAGGGAGAATGGGCTGCCATACCCGTTATGTGTCTGTGAGCAAGGGAGGGAGAAAAAGGAGAGTCGAAAAGTACGAGCTGTCACCAACCAGAAACGGGAGCTGGAAGCATGTAAATATAATAATAACCACTGCAGCCAAGAAGAGTGCCTGACGAGCCCAGTTGTAAGTAAGCTATTAAGACTCGACTGTACACCGTGTTCGTGTTTTCCTCCAAAAACAATAAGTTCAGTTGGAGCAGCCTTTCAATGCCTCTCTCTGTCTCTTGCTAGCAAAGTTGACCCAGACAGTAAAGCTAGTTTTCGGCTATGAGCCCGACACAGAACCCAACATATTAGCCAGAGGTCCTTTTACTACGGTTCGGAGCCGCGGACCTGGCCGGGGTAACAAGAGAGTATAAACAAAAAGAAAACAATTTTCATTAGCAGTCAAAAACTAATGTGTACACTTGTGTCTGCATTTTTATTTAATTAAATACAAACAAAATCATAGCAGAAGTGCTGCCAGGTGTCTGGCCAGAAAGAGAGGACCAATTTGTTTATTTGGCAGTTCAATGAAAGGCTTCAGTTGGTTAAGAGTAAGTAAGAAAATTGCGTTAACATTTGCAGTTTTGTCTTGTTATTGTCATATGAAGGCTGTGTGCAGGCAGGAGTGGTGGACCCAAAGTGCAGACTCACGGAAACAAAAGGAGAACTTAAATACAGCTTTAATGCTGAAAACTGGTTGCATAACAATACAAAAATAAACTAATCCGGCAGGCTGACAGACAGAACACACAGTAAAAGATGATGGTAGATCGTGACACTGACACAGAGAAACACAGGGCTAAAATACACAGAGGGAGCAATCAGGGAATGGGTAACAGGAGGGAAACACAGCTGACCTAACAAAACTCAGGCCTAACCAGATGGGGGAAGCAAAACCAAATACATTAACATAAAAAATGGACTTTCAAAGTAAAACAGGAAACATAACACAGAGACACAGACTTGACACGGGGATACAGCAGACAGGGGAGACAGCACGTATGGATCACAGTCAGAAAACCAGAACTCTAAAACTCAAACAAAACCCACACAGAGAACCTAAACTAAGAATAATCCTATAACACATAAGACAAAGCTAGAATATAATGAAATAAACTAAATCAAAGAACCAAAAACCCAAAACACAGGGTGAACGACCCAGGCACCCTAACAATATTTTAAATTTGAAAAAGCAAACAAAACTGATTTTAGGAAATATTAGTGGGTGTTTTCTGTTTTGTTTTGTTTTTTTCTGTACGACTTGAACACTAAAGTGGCCCTCCAATGAGATGAAGGTGCCAGCAGTGGCTCATTTTGAGTTTGAGAGCCCTGGTCTAGAGCATCCAGGAGTGAAAGACATGAGCAATGATTTTAGAGAAGCAGCAATTCTAAACTGAGAAATAAAAAATTGAAGATAGCGTGGACATCCCAAAAAATTCATCCAATATGAGACTGTGCAAAGATCAGTGACACTGCAAAAACGAACAAAACAAATAACTTGAAAGCTTCACTGCAGGCCTCAGTTGGCAAATACACTGAATGGATTGTTTGGCAGAGTTGGCAGGAGAACAATCCCTCTCTACAAAGGATATAGCATCATGCCTTAGATTTGCAAAGTTGTATCTAAACGAACAATAAGATTTCTGGAACACGGTCCATTGGACGGAAAAGAAAAACAATTGCGGGTGTCTTGCCATACTGCACAGCACTATGGTTGGTGAAACCAGCTCCAGGTCCGGGCAACAGCTTTCAGTCTGTAGATCAGATGGAAGAAACTGTAAAAAAATTGAATAATTCTGTTTTCTGTTATTAATTTTACAGGAAAAGAGTACGAACAGTAACAACTTCTGTTTAATCACCTGGCAAAATATTTATTCCATTTACAGATCAAACGGGACCCACAACAATTGAGAAGAGCAATTACCTAAAGTAGGCAGGCGATGTAAATGTTCTTTTATGTCTTTAAGCTTAACCTGGAATTTACTTACAGGTGCATCCTCATTGAGAATACTGTATTAAAAACATGGTTAGCGACAAGACTGATATATATTCAAATAATGTTTGTGGAAATGCACAAAACAGTAATAAACTAAGACAAAAATCTTGTCACATACACTCTTAACCCTAGAACACTATCGCTATAAATAGTAACACCATCACTAACGCCGGGTGATTTTTACCCAATATAATATACCCAACAAAAAGTACTTGTCATCAAAATATATGAAATATATGACAACACATGACAAATTAGAGTGGTTTTTTTTATTTTCAGTGGGCCATATCTAACAAAATGGAAAAAAAGTTTCATGGGGGGACCCTAAAAAATGCTCCAAAATTTCTGGAAAATTAGCAGTTGGAGAACAAAACAAATCCTAAACAAAAATATAATGATGCTGGAAACTTGGTCTTTGGTCCACCCATTCCTGGGATATTTGAGTCTTCCCTGGTGAAGGCACAGTCTCCTTGACACGCGAACAGCTGCAGGAGAGAGAAACAAAAAATGACATTTTTTGAGTGGGTAAAAATGACCAGTTGACTAAAATATTTTTTTTACCATGTGAATTCCCTTGGAAATCACCACTTGTTGATATTTATTCATAACTACTGCACTAAATAAGGATAACATGCAAATTCCAGGACCACTCTTACTTACCTATTCCTTATATGCAGTCAGTACACACAGGGTAGTAATGGCGTGGACACACCGGTCGACGGCAGACATGGCACCTGTATCGTGTCTTCCTGTCCAAGCCTGTGGGGCAGTCAGCACACCTCACTAAGGGACCACTGCTTTCTGCTGCCACTGGTCCTGCCTCACCTTCAAGAGTGCCAGGGGTAGGGATGTCGAGCACGCTACAGATCAGGACTCTGAGTTGACGTGACAGATTTGAAGAGGGGAGCCTCTGCTCTGCCCATGGTTTGATGAGTGCCAATGCCAAAGCCTGCATATAAGGCCTCCTCTGCATTTGGTTTTCACCTCTCTTCATTCCATTCTCATTGTGAATGATCCATGAGTTTATCACACCAGCATTGATCATGCCATAGAACACACAAAGGGGCCATCTCTTGGTTTTTCTTCCACAACCATAGTGAGCGCACATCTGGTCAAAAGTATCGACACCTCCCTTTGTTTTGTTGTAAAATTCAATCACTTCAGGCTTACGAGTGGGTCCTATGCTTGGTTGTGTATGCATGGATGACAGGAGCAGTACAACCTTCTTTTTTGAAGCTTTGTCAGGGAGGAAGGACACCAAGGTTAGTTCTTTGGTAAAGAGAAATGCACTGGAGCCTGGCGCGTGATTTTCTTTAACTTTCACCACTTGTGGGATCTCCCTTTTGTTTGCTTTTATTGTTCCCACTAAGGTCATGCCACAGCTAGCTACATAACATAGCTTTTAGATTAAAAAAAGAAAAGAAAAAGAAATCTAATCAGCTAACAATTGCCAAGTTAAACAAACCTTACCTAGGTGTTACTCACTAGCTGGGATGCCAAAGACACTAAACCTGCAACAGGGTGACAGCTGTAGTTGAAGAGGGACAGTAAATATGGTGAGCCTGAATGTTCTCACCCTTGAAATGTGGCAAGATCACCTGATTTTATACACTAACACTATCACCGGGTGAAATCCACCCAAAACCTACTTTACCCTCTATCACTATTGCTGGGTGAAATTCACCCGAACACATGCCTGTAGGAAAAAGTGGGATTTGGGGTAGGGAAACACCCACGCCTTCAAAGACGTCAAAGACAATGCTGAAGCTACCCAGGGACCCACCACACTCAGAAAAACACAACATATTGAAAATTATGTAAATACATTTGCTCGGGTGAAAATCACTCGGCAATAGTGTTCTAGGGTTAATCTGGCATATCAGATCCAGTGCTTTGTGAACTGTGTGCTGGTTGGAGGCAGAAGCCTTGGCAGAACACAGGGACACAGGGAAGTGGTGAGCCTTCACTTCCACTTCCTCCTTAAGAATGACTTGGTGACTTTCTATATCTGACATGTGGCTTTAGTCTCAGCTGCGATGCATTTAAGCATCGCAGCTAATTTTGGGATGCTTTTGCATTCATGTTGAAAAAGAATTAACAACAAGAAATAATTTTTTTTAGTTTTATATGACATAAAGCAGCCATATCATACTAAAGTAAGGTTCTTTAATGTCCTTCGGAGAGGTTTTAGTTCTTTTCAAAGATTTGGTTCTTTTTGGTCTGCTCCCTTAGAAGAGCCAGCTGGCACAGCTCTCAAATGGCTCTTCATTTAGTATCTCTCAGCGCCTTCAAATACAAAGGATGCATGTGTGACATGTTTATTCAGTGTTTTCATAAATGTCTTACTTTTTGCATTTGCTACTGCTGGTAAGAATAGATATGGTGTTTAAAGATTGGACAAATGTTGTTAGCCATTTTCCATTTTTGGAGGAGTAATTGGCTCCTTACCCAGTTTCTCATTAACACTTATCTGTTTGCCTTGGGTCATTTTTTTTGGAATAAATGCACTCATTTTCCTAAATGTACAATTCTTATTGAATTGCTGAAGGCCAGTGTATACCTGCAGTTTTCGGCAAGACAATGGATACTATAGAAGTAGTCAAAATGGGAAACTGCTCTAGGGTCAGTGGCTGGAGGAAAAGAGCAGATCTCCTCCAGCTGTATGGACGAGTGAGTGTATATGTTTATTGTTGACCCTGCTCTGATTGATTTCAGTTTATACATTTTGCACTCAGCTTTGCAGTCTTTGTCCTTTCTGCAACAACAGAAGGGCAATGTTTTTGAATTGAGTTCCTACTTTCTATTCTCTTAACTTTCTCCTAACGTGGCTGAATTTAAATCCAGGTCCCCAGCTCTCTATCTGTGCTTACCTGGCCTCTACCACTACACTACTTGCATGGATTCTCCACAGAGCTGGCTCACCTCAACGGGAGTCGGCTTTTCTCACACGCTGCAACAACAGAATGGCACATCACTATTTTATGAACCCACATTGAACTTGAAGTAAAGAAGTGGGGAGAAAAAATAAGAAGAAAAAGTGGGAGCAACTGACACAGGCTGCATTCTGGTTGATGCACAAGCACTTACCAAAAGAGAAGAACAGAAGACAGAGAAATGACACAAGACACAATATTGGAAAGCACCAGAGTTTAATAATAACTAATCATGGTAAGCACATCAGCAGCCTATAGTAGCATAACTAAGGGTTGAACTATGATCCCACAATCAAACCTCCAACTGTAAGTTTTACCAAAAATTTGTATTTCAGACTGAATTTAAAATACCTTTCCTCGCATACATTGTTGGGTTTTGGATGGCAGCTAATATGGGAAAAATATTATGTCATTCTTTTGTTCCTGTTAACACTCATTACGATGTTGTGGCTTTTTAGGGAGCTTTTAGTGACCTAATAATAATAATGACTTTTAACAATCTAGAAGTAATGAGTGCATGAAGTAGCTCTTTAGCATCACTGTAAGACAGGGATGGGCAACTCCAGGCCTCAAGGGCCGATGTCCTGCAGGCTTCAATTATCACTCTGGGTCAAGACACCTGAATCAAATGAGTAGTTCATTACCAGGCCTCTGGAGAACATCAAGACATGGGCTGTATCCCAATTCAGGGTCTGCAGCCTTAAAGGCCGCATTTTAAGGCCGATTACGTCACAGTGACGCGACGAAGGCTGTCCCAATTCGAAGGCTGCTCGAAATGCGGCCCTCAAATGCGTCCTTCATTTCCCTGAATTTTAAGGATGTGGCGGTGTAGACTTCGTGGCCCAACATATCCCAGAATGCATAGCGCGGCGGTGGCGATAATTTTGCCGAAAAAAACGGCGGATGAGGGGCACCCGAAGAGTAAACTTTAAGTAAGTACTGAATATTATGTCACTTATTTATGTGCAAATGTTTAATAATGAAGAACATTAAAACATAACTGTTGGCCACATGTCGGCAAAGTTATGTGACATTAGTGATGTTTGTACTAATTTGGTTTTAAAGCCTTTACTTTAAAATATACGCTGTTAAATAGCTGACCTTAATCTTACAGAGAATGATCAAAGCTCATGTAGAAACAAACAAACAAATGAACAAAAGATTTTCTCCTTCATTTCTGTCAAACAAAGCTGTATGAAACGTTTCCAGCTGTTAGTATCATGGTTGCTAGGCAACCTGGGCAGCGCAACGGAGGCTAGACGTCCCATCTCACAAGCCTCGCACTTCTGGCCTTAGCGGTCTTTAAGTACGCGGCCCTTGAGGATCGTTGAGGCTGCGTACTTTAAGGCTGCAGACCCCGAATTGGGAAACAGCCATGGTGAGGAGGTAATTTAGTCATTTAAGTCAGCTGTGTTGGATGAAAGACACATCTAAAACCTGCAGGACACCTGCCCTCGAGGCCTGGAGTTCCCCCACCCCTGCTCTAAGATATTTCAGGATGTGTCTACTATTACTGATATTTGTCAAATGAAGCAGTCCTACATATTTAATGTGTGTGTTGAAGGACACATCTTGGCCAGAAATGACTTCAGGACTTTTCACCCTGTTACTGAAAACCATGGTACTGTTATCTGTATGCAGCTAGATACCATTGCCTCTTTTTCACTCGTACCTACCCAGCTCGACTCGACTCTAATCAGTCATTATAGCAATGCGGCTGAAAGTCCTGTAACATCATTTGTGCGTGACACAAACACAACACAACCACAATGGACATTGACAATAAGTCATAGAGTGAGCAGCAGGTACTATTGCCTCAGAGTTGTAACCACAATGTTTAAGAGGCACAAAAAGAGACACATATGAGTCATCATCTTATCATGGTGGATGGGTTGAGTGTCCCAGTGATTCCAGGGTTATGTTGTCAGGGACGCTCGCCCTGGTCTCCCCAGGTGGATTTGTCCTGTGTGAGGAATCAGAGTGATTCAACTAACCTCTATTAGTCCAAGGGGCCTAGCCAAGTGCAGCCATAAGATAAGGCACAGGCCTGCCCTCCTGAAGGTCAACCACCTGCAAAAGTATATAAAAATCACATTTAGAATAAAATTATTAAAATAAAAAATAAATAAATGAAGCTTAACCCTTTAAAGCCAGTCAGAGCGGCACGCTCCATTTTGTGTAACTATTTTTAAATCCCTGTAGAACCTGAAGCACATAAGCTAGCGCAATAATTTTTTTTGCATATGAAACCGGAGGAGTTGTACTTACATTTTATGCCATCAGCTTGTGCTAGGTCACGGTTTCCTTCCACATATAGCTATGCAAAAATTGCATAAAAAGCGCTTGCAGGAACAAAAACATAATATTCCAGAAACACGCTTTGCCGATCCAATCAGCTGTTCGTAACACTTCCTACATTGAAACAGACGTCAGCGCGAACGATCGCATGTCCACCATTTCCTGGCCGAAACCGGAAGTGACGTCATTTCGTGGAAAATGTAGTTTTTTACTTGTAGGCCTTAAAAGCCTATACTGGTGTTTTTATAAGTCATGTTTGACTTTATGCTTTTCTGAATAGTTTCTGGGATGATTAGAACTCGAATTGCACTGCTGGAAATAGTTTATTTTGATGCACATGCTGTTTTCTTTGCAAATTTGCATCATAGGATTGTTTTTTTGTTTTTCCTGCAGTATATAAAAGTTGATGTATCTGTATTTGCAACTTTTTTGTATTTAAAGTTTTAAGGGATAAGCCTCTTAAATTTCTCTAAGTAGAAATATATGTAAAAAAAACAAAAATGATTTTCAATTTTTTTGTAGTTTATTACACTTTTTTGCAATTAATGTAGTTACCATGCACTTAATGCATACATATTATTAAAATATGGGCTATAACAGTTGTATTGATATAGCAACTTGAAATGCTCCCACAAATGTCACTACAGCATGTAAAAATATAATATAAGCTCTGGCGGACTTGGTTCTATAGTAGGTCTTAAAGGGTTAAAGCCAACTCTCATCCTGTAGCAAATGAAAAGAGGTGGGTTTAAAGAAGTGACTTAAAGTGGACAGTTAGGAAGCCTGTGTAATATGCAGTGGCGGCAAATTCCCCAACTTAGGTGCTGCCACAGCAAAACCTCTGTCCCCTCTGAGCTTTTGTTGTGTCCTCAGCACATTCAGGAGCAGCTGTTCAGTTGACCTGAAGGACTGGGAAAGTACGTGCAAATGTAAGTGCTCAGAGAGATAGGGTCGGGCAAGACATTTTAAAGACTTAAAAACAAAATAATTATAAATGGTAAAACAGAAGAAAACAGGCCAAAACTCTCTTCTGTGTATCAGTTAAAAGTACAGCTGCATTTTGCACCAGCTGCAGACAAGACAGGGAAAATTGGGAGACACCAAAAAAGAGCACAGAGGCACTAATAATGGCAGCACAGGAACAAACTCTGAGCACAAGATCCATAGAGGCTGGGGTCTATCATAGCAGGCAAGACTGTGCAGGCTGTGTAAAGATGCCCCTGAGCCAATCTAGAACATAACAGCACAGTGTTAGATGCCAGCAGTTAGGGTATACATGTAATGCCATAACCAATTGGCTGACATAGTATACAAGAACATCTGTGACGTGTATGGCCTCGATGTCAAAATGGGAAATGCCTCCTAGGGTGGTTGACGTGCAGATACAGACAAACTGGTGATGGCTAACCAACTGGACATAGTAGTTGTGGACAAACAGAGTAGGACAGCTGTAGTTATAGACATAGCGATCCTGAATGACAGCAACATCAGGAAGAAGGCACATGAGAAGCTGTAGAAATACCGAAGGCTCAGAGAAAAGCTTGAGAAGATTTGGAGGGCGAAGGTAATAGCAGTCCCAGTGGTAATCGGAGGTGCGGGGACTCCCAAGCTAGGCGAGTGGCTCCAGCAGATCCCAGGAACAACATCTGAGGTCTTTGTTCAGAAGAGCGCAGTCCTAGGAACAGATAAAGTATACATTATTATTATCATATTATTAGATACTGCGCAGGACCCTCAAACTCCCAGGCCTCTGGTAGAGCCTCGAGCTTGATGGATAAAGACTGCCTACAGCGGTGAGAGGGGGAATTTCTTTTCCTATACTTCTAGGATAAAGTTACTGCTGTTCTGTCCCCTTGATGGTTTTGAATTTGATGCACTACTCAACTGAGTAGAAAGGTGCTATATAAGTACTAGTGCATTTTTATTATAATGACAAATTTCTGAACAATTTTGGTTAATCAGTCATGAAAAACACATGGTTGGAAAGACAAAGGATATTGTAGTTTCCTTAGCACCTCTGCAAACATTAGATAAACTTTACGTTGTGTGAGCCTTATAAAAAAAACCCAACAACAACAAATAAAAATTTCACCTTTCACACTCTGGAAGTGTTTTTACAAACATTTATTTCCTGTGGTTGAATCTTTTAAAGATGATATGTTAGACATGAAGCCACAACTCTTGTGACATAATGTTCGTACTTCAATTTTGAAGGATATTTCTTAAGAATACAACTGCAGCTGTTGGTTAATTAACAATACTATGATAGTGAGGTTATTTGCAAGTAAAAGACTTACATGCTTTCCTTGGGTATTTGTATGAATTTTACATGAACCCTGGCGTATAACTAGGGATGGGTACCGGTATCCGGTGCCATGATGGCACCGGTTCTGACATAAACGGTAGTAACCAGACCGAAAAGCAGCGCACATTTCGGTGCTTTTTTTTCCTGAGATGTGATACGCTTTAGATTCTAGCCAATCATTTTACGTTTCCGAGGATAGTAGGCGGGTCCAGGTACGTACGTTCTTTTAGAGCAGAGCTACAGATTAAAAATGCCAAAGGCGAAGCGGTCAAAAGTCTGGCTGTACTTCACAGCAAAATATGCAAACTCAGCAACAACAAGTGCTTTAGGCTGATACTGTGATACTGTCAAAGGAAGTAACACCTTAAATCCGATGAAACACCTGGCGACGGATAGCGTTTTTTTTAAAAGCCGAGAAATGCGCTGTATTTGATAGCTTGCTGCGAGACCTCACACCGTGCACATCTACTGCGGGTGTGGTGCCTGTTATCGGACCCGGAGTTAGCAACATCCCCCAAAAACCCAAAGAGGAGAGTCCTGGCCCCTAGCCCTGCCAGTGTAGCAGAAATGATGACGGATGATGATGGCAGCAGCAACCGTTCTTCTCTGCGTGAGTAGCTTAATGTTGTTCGTGTGTAATTTACATTGAGTAGGCTAACCACGTTATTACATTAATGCATGTAAGGTGAACTAGCAAACACCGTCGTAGTTACATGCAGCTGTCTTCTTGTCTGATGGCAGATACTCCCTTCACCCTGGCCAAAAAGGTTAAAATGACCAAAGAAAAAGTGGAAAACAGTTAAACATGAGAGGTTTTTGGACAAAGTTTATGTTTTTTCCATTGTTTAAGCACTGCTTCCAGCCAAGAGTGATACCATATATGCCCCATAGCTGCAGAAAAGGCTAACATTGTTATGTTTTTACAAAAAAACAGCTGAACATGAGAGGTTTTTGGACCAATTTTGTGTTCTCCATTCTTTAAGCACCGGTTTGAGCACCGTTTAAGCACCGGCACCGTTTCAAAAATACCGGTTTGGCACCGGTATCGGATAAAACCTAAACGATACCCATCCCTACGTATAACACAGACAGACCTCTAGATGCATTTTAGTGAACTATAGTTAGAGTGTTTGGAGCTGAAGGCTGTTTTTCCGACTCAGACCAGCTCACGTTCAGCTCTCATCTGACACTGCCACTCCAGGCCCCTGCTGCTGCTGGAAAGAGGGAAGACGTGGTTAGCATGATGCAAATCAACTGTACCAGCCAGCCTTCCCCAGCACTGATCCCTCAACCCACTGCTCCACCCCTCCCCTTCGGCTGAGCCACAAACCACAACCCGTCACATTCAACTTTTACATACGTGCTGAATGATAATTGACCTGTTTCATATTTTGATAGCATAAAAATTACCATAATTATTATTACAGTATTTTACCATGAAATGTGATGCCTTTTCCTGAATTGACCCAAACTCCACCATGATAAGCATTTTTTGTAGCTGGTCACCAGGTCTGCACACATGTCGTGAGGCATTTTGGCTCAGTCCTCTTTACAGAAACTCTCTAAATCTTTTAGGTTTCTTGGCTGCTGCTTGGAAACTCCAAGCTTCAGCTCCCTCACCAGAAGTTTTACCAAGTCGAAAGATTAGCTATTCCACTCTATGAGCTTAATGTGATTCATTTTTAGCTACTGCTTACCTTGCCAGTATGTTTTGAGTCATTTTTCCATCTCTGTGTGACTGTGGGGGTGGTCTTCTTTGGGTCACAGTCCACATTACGTTCCCTCCAAAGCTGTTTGGCATGAATTCAACCTGCATTTTTGTCTTCTTCTAACCACAGCATTTTTGATATTCTGTGTCTATCTTAAAATAAGAGAGAGAAATGAATCTACCATAAAATTAGAAACCATAATTATTTCCTCCATTTTAAGGAACTGGATTTTTGTTCATATTCTGGTTCTATCTTAAAAAGAGAGAGAGAGAGAACTGAAACTACCATAAAATTAGAGAGATGAATTATTTTCCCCACTGTAAGGAACAGTGGTTACACACATTAGGAACAATTTATTGTCTGCTACCTGAGAGCTAACTGAGATTAAAACAATACTCAGAAGTGGGATTTGGTTGTGGTTGTTGTTTTGGTGGTGTTGCTGGTTTTCTACTATAGGTCTCGTCCCAAAAGCACACACATTCATGCAGCGCTTTTATCTATGTCTAAGTGCAATCTAGCATTCACACATGCTCTGATGTATGCATCAGAGGCAACTTTGGGTTCAGTATCTTGTCTGTGAATACGTAAAGCGTCATCCACCAACTTTCCAGTTGGCAGATGACCTGCTCTACCACCTTAGCCACAGCTGATCCAATTTTTTTTGGCCCAAATGTTTGCTGGTTGACCAAAAATTCTTTATTGTTAATACTATAACATTTTGTTTGTTTGTTTTCTATTATCTATATGTCTTAGTTTGGACAAAAACATTTTTTTTTGGAGTGGCACAAATAATTTGTGTGCCTTCTGATATGATGCAGCACACCTGATTGTTCTGTAAATAGTTTTAAATGGTTATATAAAAAACGGCTGCATTTTATGCTCTGAGTCAATAAACTTAGCTAGCAAAGGGAGGCATCCACACTGAAGCCGAATCTGGAAGGAGGTGCCCTTACCTCTACCCTTAGCTGTCAGTGGGTTTCTTTGTTTGTTTGTTTTCCAAATAAGATCAAAACTCAAAAATGAAAATCTTTCATCTTGATTTTGCTCCCTGGCAACTGGCAACGACTGCTAGCTACGGAGCCCCGCAAGGGACATGGGAGAAAAAAAAAATTAAGACGGACTTTTGCGAGATCTTGCGAAACAAACTCGGGATCTTGCAAAAGTTTTGCGAGATCTCGCAAAAGTTTTAGCCGCATTCTTCGGAGGCTGCCAGCTCGAAGCCAACCAGGAGGTCGAGGCACGATGTGCCGGGAGAGCGGTGTTCCTCCCAGCTGTAGTAGGTCTTGACCTCCCGTTAGCTTCGAGATGGTGGGTGTCAGATCTCCGAAAACGTCGGAGCACTTTTGCAAATATGTGATGTCTTGTAAACCGAGCAGATATCTGACGTTTACACAACTACATTCACGCCTCAAAATATCTTAAAAGTGTATTTTGTGACCCAGAAAGAGTAATATTACAACTAAGTAGCTGCCGCCATTGTTGGAATTCAACTTTTGTGAGATCCCGACTTAGTTTTGCGAGCTCTCGCAAAAGTCCGTCTTCATTTTTTTCTCTCCCATGTCCCCTGCGGGGCTCCGTAGCTAGCCGACATAAAGCTGTAGGTAGGCTTTAGGTTTTAAGTGAAACTGGAAATTGGTAATTGCTTTGCTTTGGTCAATAGATTGTTGCAGTTCCTTGTTGTTTATAAAATATGTCCACTGACTTGAAAACACTGCAACTACAACCACGAGATCCAGCATTAGAGAAACTGTGAGGCAAACCAGGCTACAGTCCCATCATGTGGTAAGATACCTGTATTGCAAACTACCATGCAGGTATAGTCACAATTTGGATTTTTTAGGAAAATTTAGGGGTGTGTGTCATTGTTCCTCAAATGTTGATTCTGTGTCGAATTTTATTTTTTTTTAGTTTCTGTCTCAATGTTGTTTCCTGTTTTATTCTTTATGTACTTTGTAGTGAATTTAACTTTCGTTGTCTTGTTATTTCTGATGTGTTCCCATTGCATTTTCCACCTTTTCCCTCTGCCCTCATTACCTGGTGTATATTTATTGCCTCCACTTGTCCTTTGTTGCAGTCTCCTTCAGTTCTGTGTGCTCCATTGCTCTGTTTCCCTGGATTCTTAGTTTTGTATTATGAAAGACTCCAGCATGAAAGCTGCTTTGAGTTCATTTCTTGACTCATGAGTCCTGGTCCTAATCCTCCCTGCCACACAGTTGTTTCATGGCATTGTTATTGACACATGTGCTGCTATGGGCAACTGTAGCTAGTCCTCACCTCCAGTAATTTGAGTTACTGTACTGGAATTATTTACCATGTTTGTGCCTTTTTATTGTCTTATGATTTTTCATTTAAATGTGTTAAGCGGCCATTTACATCACTCTGGTTTAAAAAAACAGGTTGTTTCCTGTAATTTTGCTAAACAACATGGAGGATTTTACCAAAAAATGTTGTGGAAATCATGCCAACAAAAAAGAAAGTTTTGAACCCAATCTTAAAAGTAGAGAGGGTGTCTGTCTCAAACTGGGAGCTGGTTGAAAGCAGGCATGAAAACTGAAGGCTCTTCCTCCCATTCTACTTTTAAATACTCTAGGAATAACAAGTCAGCGCCTGCAGTCTGAGCGGGAAGTGCTCTAATAGGGTGATATGGTACTAAAAGGTCATTAAGGATGACCTTATAGTACCTGTTTATTCAAGAGGAGAAGGAGTATACATTCATCTCTGGATTTAGCAGGGAGCCCGTGAAGAAAAGCCAATTGAGGAGACTAACAGGGACTAAATATATATTAGTCCCTGTTAGTATTCTTGCTGCAGCAAATTGGATTAACTGAAGTCTTTTACAGTAGTTCAGCCAAGAAGTAATAAATACATCAACTCCCGAGCCATAAGAGAAAAAAAAGGATATAAATGAATGGTGAATGACCCTGTGTACTGTCATCATCAGTCTCTCAAATTGTTTGTCCCTGTCGACATGGACTGGTGTCAGTTTGAAACGTTGAAACAGATCGCTATGTCTGTTTCCCTACAAGTATGACACAGTGCCCTAGGTTATTTATTAATAAGTAAGCCAAAATGCAGAAGAAGTCTGCGTGAAAAACTAAGTACACCCTTACTGCTGACTGATGATGATGTACAACAGAGCTGCCTGTGTCCCGTTTTTCAGTTTAACTATCATCAGCACTGTGTGAAATCAAAAAATATTTATGCTCGTCTGGCCATTTTTGCAGCGAGCGGTTCGGGTTGAGGGGAGGAAGACAGGACACTGTACACTATAAATATAAAATTTTATTTATTATTTATATGATTACAATTATCTTTATCCAGTAACATCATATTAAAACATAGAGAAGTGCAATTTTAATGTATATATAAATATATATGCTTGCCTACAAACTATGCATGGTAGCTGTTTATGTGTGCCAAAAGGAAACAGGAAATCATGGTCATGGTACTGTGCACACAGCGGTTGAAGCATGTTCTGGAACTGAAACCATGTGCATGATAATAATTTTATAATACTGGTACTTCTCCAGCCAGTTTTTTTTCCTGATAACAAATAGTATATGTGATTAAATTTAAGTTTATTTTTCTCTTGATACAACTTAGCCTAATATAATTTTCCAATTTTAGTTCAGAAAGTCTGAAAACAGTTAAATAGTACATTTGAAATATATTTTTAAACTTTTGCACTCACAAGGTTTCCTCCCAAAGTTCACGCTCACTACCTCTTTTCACACTTGGTTCCAGCTGTCACCCCTGAGATTTATACTTCCTCTTTATGAAGTCATAAAACACTTTAACTCATCCTGTTGTCTTTAATGAGTTTCAGCAGTCAGCTCGGCAAAAATATAAGGTAAGACTTTGACAAACTTCTGACAGAATCCTAAGACAAACCATGAAAAAAACTTTATGCTGTAAAGTTTTGCTGATTTTTACAAGATTGTTTCAGTTTTTATTTTTAATTTTGCAGCAGCAGTGATGATACCATACACTGATTGGCTCTGTCACAGATAGAGAAAAAAGGGGAAGAACTTGGGCTGAGTGCTGTAAAAGGCTCAGTAAAAGCTGTTTGCACACCAAACTAAGGTTTGCTTAATGTCTCATCCACCACCTTCCACCAAAAGATAAATATTAAAAATAATTTTATAGTGACATACTGCAGAGTAGCTGCATTTAATGTGAAAGTTGTGGTTCCGAAAGTGCATTTCTATCACCGGGATTGAAAAAGAATAAGAATAATAATAAATTAGAAATTAATTAGGACTTTATTGTCAATATTCAGTCCTATGCAATGGTTTCTGAGTCACCTCATTTTAAAAAAACAAGAAGAAAAAATGAAGAAGAAACAGGTTCAGGGAAGCAATACTGTATATAATCACTTCTGTTTGTGTGTTTGTCTGTCTGTCAGTTTTTTAGCAGTCTAGCATCCACAGTTTTCAAGATATCGCTCACAAATTTAGTATGGTAGATGGTAGATACCAACAACAGCTCAAGCTAACTGAACTTTGGTGAAAATCGGATAAAGGTCACACCAAATGTGAAAATCAGTATAAATGTTATAATACCCACACCATTTTATGGATCGTCTTCAAAGTTCACGAGCACATGTTTAGTCCTAGGGGACACGAGTCCCTGGGTTGACTAAGCATTTGACCATAACCTTCATTTTTAGCACCCAAAGTCAGAGTTAAACTTGAAAAAAAAAACATGTACAAGAAATGACATTGAGAACTACATCATGTGTAGGGGCATGGGGAGTTATGGTCTACCTGAGTGCTCTTGTTGAAATGTTCAAATACAACTGGAAATACAGTATATTAGGCAAAGACGTTTTAAAAAAAAAACCTTAAAAATTAGTATTTGGCATGACCTTTTCACAGTATCAAAAACAGGAAAAAGTTCCATGTGATGATATCACAAGGTCATTTTTAAAGTCTGCAAGTGAAATCAATAGAGAGCGCTGCAAGTCCTTCTGTGATGAACTCCATGAAGACGGGGCAGATGAGATGAGCTCTGTATGAACAGGTGAATCTAATAAAGTCCTGAGTCATGACTAAACTGCTTCTGTAACATGCAATCTGACAAATAAAAGGGGAGAAAACCAGAAACAGATTAATATATGAAGATATGAATGAACCATCCTGAATAAGGACAGTGGGGACAAGTCAACAGTGGTGTGTTAAAGGTTTACATCTGGTTATAGATTTTAATGCCCCATTATAAACACAATCCAAAGGATGAAGAGAATAAGTAGATATATGTAAATTATATCACCATAATCCAGGAGGGGTAAAAAGTTGGCAGCAACAAGCCTTTGACTTGCAGTGAAAGATTTCATAAAAAGAACTTCAACTTAAGCCTCGGTTTGTTTATCAGGCGGTCAATATGTAGCTTTAAGGAAAAACTATTATCAATCACAATACCTACTGTAAGTATTTGTATGAAGCCACAGTTTCAACACAAATTGTCTTGAGCAAATACAAGAGAGGTAAGTACTGCAGGTATGCTGTTTCTATTTGAGAACAACATGATCTTGTTTTTTTCAGCAATTAAAATCAGTCTGAGCTGACACAGCGGTGACTGTATAAAATCAAAAGCCAGCTGTAATTGTTTAAAAACCATCTTGATGGTTTGAGCACAATAAATAATTGTATCATCTGCATAGAAATGTACAAATGCATTAAAATTATGTCACAAGCCATTAACATAAATAGTAAATAATTCCAGCCCCGGGACAGAATTCAAAGAAACCTCGAATTCCTGCAAAAATCCCCGGCTATGATATTTGTTTTGCTGTGATGAAACATGACCTTCACTGCAGGATGTGAAACAGATTTTTGCCATATTTATGTACATCTGTTCAGATCACATTTAGCCCCGGTTTCCTGTCCACAGCTTTATATCTGTGCTCATCCGTGAATGCAAAATCTTGATACAAATCATATACCTTAAACAGATTGACAGGCCTTTCTTTAGAACCTCACCTTTATGTTTAAGCTGTGGCGGACCACCAGGTGGCTCCACTCACACCCAAGTTGAAGGGAAGTGCTGGGGTGGAGATTTTGGCGCTTACTGTATGTGAAGTTCTGAGAGTCAGTTAATAAAGTTGGAGTGAGACACTGAGACCTCTCCTGTTGTCATTACATACCTCCACAAAGCTAGCTTTTAGGCTTGGTGAAGGTGTTGATCCCTGTTTGTGTGTGTCCGCATTAATTTGCAGAACAAAAAATTGATCCTAATGGGATATGCAGCCTAGTTTAAAATTTGCAGTGGTGTATTTGGCTTTTTGGACCCACCTTTACATCAATTTACATACTACATATTTCTATTGTAACATTTGGAAAATTCCGTATGGAAAAATAACTTTAAAAAACAATTACAAATATCTGTGTTATATTTTATACAATTTTCATTTTACATTGAAACATTACATAATATGTAAAAATGTATGAATCGAGTTGTGATTAATGTATGAAAAATGCACAAATATTAGACAAGCATTTGCAATTTCTGGAGTGAAAAGTGCAAACGTTCTTTTTCCCATGGGATGAACTGCTCTATAAATGTCTAAATATAAAATGCTGACAAGCCAATGCTTTGAGATGATATTTGTTGCTTCCTGCTCTGATTTCAATGCACTGGCTTTGTTCAAAGAAGATCAATACCCTGGAGCCATAAGAATGGAGGCTGTTATTTGCAACATGACTGAAAACTTCATGTGCTTATGCTTTAACGGATGAAACCATTAGGTGTAGGGTGTGTGACAAGCTGAAGACATCTCTGTTTTCTGATAACACCTTTCACTTTGGCAGAATTGTGTTGTGAATGAAACTTTTTAGGCTTCCTCTTTGAAATTGTGCTTCTTCCCTGTTGTTCTTTCACTTCTGTGTGTGGGTCCTCTGCGTTCTGTATGACTCACTTTCTCCCTGATTTATAAATCCTCTCAAACACAACTTCATGTCCTTCACTGATTTCATGCAGCATGAGACGTCCAACCAGCTGCTCCTCTGCTCTCTTCTTCATCCTCGTCCTCCTCTTCCTCTCTGAGAGCTGGGGCCAGAGGTTGAAGACAGACGACAAGAAGCCATCCTGCGATCACTGCAACCAGCAGCTATTCTGTAACTGCTCCCACAGTGGATTCACCAGTGTTCCCACTGTAACAGGCAGTGCCTTGAGTCTTGATCTTTCCTTTAATAAAATAACAGCTGTGACGAACGATGACCTGACGGGCCACATGCAACTGAAGGTTCTTGATCTCCACGGTAACACATAAAGTATTGATTGAGTGGGTGTTGGTGGAGGGGCAAGCTGTGGTGATGAAAAAAAAGTGAGAGGAATACCAACAGCTAACCATAAAAAAAATGTTCTTTTGACAACATTTTATTTTGAAAAGTGAGACTATTTCAACCTTTTTATCTGCTTTTTCTGTAACTAGTAGGATCATCAGCATATCCCAATGGACAAAATACTGGTTTTGTCTACTCACTCTGTATTGTGCAGGTATTGCTGCAAGTTAAAATTTGAGAAAAATCTTCTTTTTTTTTAAATAATGGGAGTCAGTTGGATTTGTGGTTGCATGTTTTAGTCATAAGGGATGTAATTTGAAGCCAGAAGTCATGTTGTAGTGATAGTCCGACTGGGTGAAAGTCTACCAAAGTATATACATTTGGATGTGTAAATTATGCACCATGCCATGAAACCTTGTCCTGAAATTTACTTTAAAACATTGAAAAGGTGATTTCAGGTTAAGTGCATGGCATCATCACACCCATAATTGAAGATAAATCCAAATCCAGTCTTGTTATCCATTTAAATATTTACTTTACAACAAAGTGTGCCATGAACAAGGGCTCCCAATGACATTATGATGTTTTGTAACAAGTCATTACAAATCCTTTATCTGCTACAGTTATTTTTTACTTGTTTGTTTTCCAGTTGCTACAAACAAGACTTGGCCGAGCTCTGGGATTTCAATTCAGTGTTTGATTTTCATCAAAAATGTGTTTACAATTTGTTTTAAGATAGATGTTACTATCCTCCAGGCAATGGCTTAGCTGAGATCCATCCATCAGCTTTTGACTCTCTGTGGAGCCTGGAACAGCTGGATCTCTCTTACAACCAGCTGACCATGCTCAACCACAAATGGTTCAGCAAGCTGGAAGCTCTGCAGCAGCTCAACCTACTCAACAACCCATACAGGTAATAAGCTAAAGGTACCAAAATTGTGACAAGACAAAAAAAAAAACCCCAAAAAAAACGTAAGTTATTATTATCATTATTACATTATGGTTATTTTCTTTTCCTCTGCTCTCATCTAGTTACCTCGGTTCTCCTCCAGTATTTGGGGCCCTAGTCAGACTAAGGAAGCTGGCCCTTGGAGGTCCTTCTCTGGAGGAGCTCAGGAGAGGAGATCTGTCTGGAGTCACCCAGCTGGAGGAGTTAACTGTTCATGCAAACAACCTGACCAGGTTTGCACGGGTTTTGATAGTGGTGTTAAGTTACTGTATTTACTAGTGGTGGTAGCTTCAAATTAGTATCCTTTATTCTAACTGCCTTGAGTCTTTTTTGATTATGGTTAACTGTAGTGAGGCTATGAATACATTTTTTATAGGTGGCTATAGATGGCTTAAAGTAAGTTACTTAGTAGGTTAATGAATCAACACGCTTTATGAAACCGTTTCCATCTCAACTTCAGAAATGTGTGTCAAATTAATGAAGAATAACTAAGAGACATCTTTAAAGACTCCTATTTATGGCATAACTCTTTTATATATAATTTCAGTTATATATAAAAGTTACTTTTTTAAAAAGGTTCTTTAAAATGTGTTGGTTATGGTCTATTTTTATGGATTTTTTATCCTTATTTGGGCTAACAACACAACACTTCTCTATGTGCTTTTACTAAATATACAAATCAATATCTGATGCTGTTATTGTTGTGTATACTGTCTTCCTTTTCACATATCCTCAACATTTAGCTTCTGTATCTTGCTTCTGCAGCTATGACGCTGGTACATTAGCACACATTTGGCCGCTAGGTCATGTCACTTTGAGTCTCCATGGTCCTTTTCTAACAAATGTGACCTTGGCTGGGTCTATGATTGATGATGTGTCATATCCTGAGACACCCATCATTCTGAAAGACATCAATTTGATTGGAGTTCAGTCTGTTCAGCCCTTTAGTAAGGCAGCCAAAAGGAGGATCAGGTATGGACATCACTTCTACTTGGGTAAAACTAATATTCTAACAAACTGGGAAACAAACCAACCTATTCTTCCTCTGTGTTGTAACTCTTCAGGTATTTGACCCTACATAATATTTCTGTGTCTGACGAGGCTATTGTTGACTTCCTGGTGGTATTAGATGGAGTTCCACTGACCAAACTTACCATAGAAGATGTCACACTGATGGGCGAAGGCTGGTAGGAAAAAAAGCACATTATCTTTGTGGCATATGTCCCAGTTAGCAACTTTGGTTCAAAAGAAACGTTTGTGTATTATACAGGAAATTGATAACAATGAACTTGTCTTTTTTGGTTGGGGTTAGGTGGGGGAAAGCTAGCCAAACTGATCACAGAAGCATAGATGAGTTCTACATCCGTAACGTTGTAATTCTGGATGTCTACAAATTTACCTCACTTCTACAATTGGGTTTTCTGCTGGAGTATCCAAGAAGGGTGTCTGTCATAAACGCCAAGGTAAAAATCATTTTCTCAATATGTTACTGTTACTGTTTCCTAACTGCGGAAACAGACAGCTTAAATCTCTGAGACAGCTTTCTGTATCCTTCCCCTAAACCATGATGGTGAACAGTCTTTGTCGTCAGGTCATTTGAGAGTTGTGTTGAGACCCACATGTTGCTATTCTTCAGAGAAAATTAAAAGAGGAGAGAAACTTACGATTGACAATGTTCCCTCTGCAGGCACGGTCTCTGCGCACAGAAAGTCTGCGTTGCGCGAAAGAAAAAATTTAACCTGAATTGAAAATAAAACTTTAACAATTCTGTTTTGCAGTGTTAGTCAGTGAGTGACTGGCTGCTTCTGTATGGGATTAGAACGATGCCACCTTATCCCATAGTCCAGCCAATGATGCAAATCACATTCGTATATACGCAGCTAATCAACATCGACAGGCTATGACAGCATCCTAATGTGCCGACACCGGAGTTTTAGCTAGCAAAGCGGCGTGGCTGATGTGGAGTGAAGCCACGTTAATGACAACGTGTACAACCATTGGAGATGTCGACCAATCAAAAAATGATATGGCAAGTTGTTAAGAAACGGGGGAAGTTTTAGGAGTGACGGTGGTGTTTTGAGATGTGAGAGATTTGCGACGTTTAGCGCAAATCTTGTGTAGTTAGTGTGTAGTGTAGTCAATAGTTTTGTTGTGTGTGTCAGAACAATAAGGCGACTGCTGAATGTTACAGGTGTGATACATCTGCTGTTGTCAGGCCTGCAGGTATCAGGCTGTTGTTCTCCTTTATCTCATAGTGGACAGAAATTATTTTTTGGAGTGGCACAAATAATTTGTGCGGCATCAGATTTGATGCAAAACAGCTGATTGTTCTGTAAATAGTTTGAAATGTTCATTTAAAAAACGCCTTGGCAGCATTTAAAAAAACAATAGCTGCAAAAAACTTTGTTGTTTGCATAATTGAGTTACTTTTTTGAAGAAGTAACTATATAATTAATTGCCCAACATTGGTCTTTATATACTGTATTTTGCAGACAGAGAGTTACAGGACTCTTTCCCAGACCACAGACTCATAATACAAGTCAGAGCTTTATAAAAAAAAAAAAAACGGAAGAAGAAGAAGAAGAAGAAAGTTGTGTTTTCAAAATTCAAAGTTATTTTTACTTCCAATAGTGTTAACATACTACACAGGTCAATGACTACATTTTTGTTTTACATTTTCATTGTCAGTGGGCTAAAGCAGTTAATTAAAAGTAGTCAAACATAAATGTAAATGCTGTAATTTGATTATTTTAATAAACCATGTAACTTTGATGGATTCGATGCTGGCGTGACCACAGTGCACACGTCTGCTGTCGCTCACAGTGGTCCAAGGGACCGCTCAGGGAGTTTGTGTGTTCGCTCAGACACATGAAAAATTAGAGGGAACATTGACGATTGACCCTCTTAAATACTCGTTCTCATTATTGGATTCACCTGTGTATGTAGGTCAGGGGTCACTGAGCTTACCAAGCTAATTTGAGTTCCAATAATTAGTTAAAGGTTTTGGAATCAATAAAATGACACGAGTGCCCAAATTTATGCACCTGCCTGATTTTGTTTAAACATTTATTGCACACTTTCTGTAAATGCAATCAACTTCATTTCACTTCTCAAATATCACTGTGTGTGTCTTCTATATGATATATTTAACCTTCTAGGACCTGGCGTCCACATATGTGGACATCACATTTTGGGATGTCTAGACGAAAATACTTAATTTTTCTCTACAAGGGCCTGATATCCACTTACGATGACATTATACTGCCACTGTTCTATCAAAATTTAAAACCAATGTCCTCATAGGTGGATCTCATTTGTCTCAGAAACAAAAATTAGGTTAAAAAAAAGAATCTGGTAATTCTTTGTTTTTACATTCATCAGGTCCCAATCACCCCAAAAGCAAAGAAAGATTTAAAATGCATGGCATGAAAGAGTTTGGGTCTTAGGAGGTTAACTGACATTTTTAATTGTAACAACCAACAATTTATACAGAAAAATAATGACTATTAACAAGATTTCCCAAACTTTTGCATCCCACTGTAGTATGCTGTGCCAGTCTCTAAAGTGACCAGCTCTGTAATGTATGCTGCTTGTGTAACATTTTGGAGAACAACTCTATGGAAAATATTGATTAGTTTACCCCCTAGAGACATTTTTTCAGGATATCCATACAGTGATCAACTATGATTTTGAAAGCCTTGAGTTCACTGTTTTCAGTTGAAGATGGATTTTTTTAAGCTGACAAAAAAACTAGTCAGATGAAATTAAAACAAATCTGTCTATCGGAACAGACACCTAGATGGTCTGTTTATTTTGTTACGTATCTTTAGGTCATCTGTGAGTTTGGCTTTTGTGGAGTTTGTGTGAAGATGTGGATAATTTTCAGATCAGCATGTATTCAAGATAAAGGTTTTAGCTTACAAGTTTTACTTGTATATACTATTTATACATACCATAGATGAAGATGGCCATTTCATCTTGTTTTTTTTTTTCTCTGACCCTAGTGCAGTTGAAATCAAAGCCAGAGATTTGTTGAACTATTTACTGATATTATAGATTGTATCAACACATCCCTTTCATTTTAAGTTTTCCTTACAGAGTCAACCTCTTCAGGAGACATAAAATCAAATTAAGGATACTTGCAAACATGTTTATAATGGCCTGCAGGGTAGTTGGATGTTCTTTCAAGTTTCTACATGAAACTTTTTTACCTGATAGTTGCTACAATATACTTTGTTCATAGACTGTTTTCTGCATTGTTCATGGAAATGGAAATGATTGCAAAAGATGACCCAAAGATGGCATGCAATATTTACATCTGTCCACCCATTTTCTTTAATTTGGCTAATCCAGGGTCATGCAGGGGCCCGAAGACTATCCCACCTTATAGGGTAGCAGGGTACACCTGAGACAGGTATCCAGTCGGATGCAAGACTAACAAAGAGAGACAGATAACTATTCGTTTTCACAATCAGACCTGTGGCCAAATAAGAATCAACGGTTTACCTAACATGTCTGTGGACAGATGTTGGAGTTGTAATGCAAACTGGAGGAAAATACTAGGGGAGACACTAATGGAACTAGTCTCTCCCCTTACCTTACAGCTTCCCACTTTGCAGTCTTATTAATAATAATAATGGATTGGATTTATATAGCGCTTTTCAAGGCACCCAAAGCGCTTTACAATGCCACTATTCATTCACTCTCACATTCACACACTGGTGGAGGCAAGCTACGGTTGTAGCCACAGCTGCCCTGGGGCAGACTGACAGAAGCGAGGCTGCCATATCGCGCCATCGGCCCCTCTGGCCAACACCAGTAGGCGGTAGGGTAAAGTGTCTTGCCCAAGGACTCAACGACCAGGACAGAGAGCCCGGGGATCGAACCGGCGACCTTCCGGTTACAGATACGCTTCCCAACCCCCTGAGCCATGGTCGCCCCAATTGATGAGTTTTGGTTCTTTCCTTTAGGTGTTTGTGATGCCTTGTCTTACGTCCCATCTGCTGAAGAACCTGCAGTATCTGGACCTGTCTGACAACCTTCTGACGGACCTGACTCTGGAGGAGACGCTTTGTGGTACAACACAAACTTTGAAGGACATTCGAGTTTTAAACTTCAGTGGAAATGCTCTGAAGGTGAAGTATGAAACTGAAAATCTGCGTTACCTACAAGCATTCAAGAATTCTGAGGATTGATGACGACAAGTACTTTCCATCTTTCATTCCCCATTTCTGTCCAGTCTTTGTCCACTGTGAGCCGACTGGTCACAAAGTTCTCTAAACTGACACACCTGGACATTAGTAGGACCGGTTACAGCTTCATGCCCTCAAGCTGTCCTTGGCCTTCCACCCTGCAATTCCTAAACATCTCCGGGGCAAAGTTCACAGCCATTACCCCCTGTCTACCCCAAACCCTGGAGGTATGAAGACCATGTATTGACCTGGCAGATTGACCTGGCAACCTATTTTTTTTCCTTATGCTTTATTCTTTACAGGTGCTGGATTTGAGCAACAACAACCTTAAAGATTTCACTCTACTTCTGCCTGTACTCAGGGAACTGTATCTCTCTGGCAACAAGTTTCTGAGGTTGCCCTCTGGGCTATCCTTCCCTAATCTACAAACCCTGACCATCCAGGTAATAAGTCAGATCATATGTTTATGCTTCTGATCCTCTTAGTGTGTCCATTATGATACACATTTTATTTCCACAGTCAAATACCCTGAACATGTTTGGCAAAACAGACCTCCAGTCATACCAGCGACTCGATAACCTCCAGGCTGGTCAGAACAAGTTTGTCTGCTCCTGTGACTTTGTCAGCTTTGTCCAGTTGGAACTCCGAGGAGGTGGAGGTATACAACTGACAGATGGAGTGGACAGCTACATCTGTGACTCCCCTTTCTATCTACATGGACAGCCAGTGGATCAAGTCCGACTCTCAGTTGTCATGTGCCATCAGGTTTTGTTTGTGTCAGTGAGCTGTGGCTTGGCGTTGTTTGTAGCCACTCTGCTATCTGTGGTGCTGTGGCGCATCCATGCCTTTTGGTACCTCAAGATGATCTGGGCATGGCTCAAGACCAAGCGTAATTCTCGACAACGGCAGCAACGCAGAGATGAGGCAGACACAGAAGCCCTGATATCCTTTGATGCCTTTGTTTCCTACAGTGAAAGAGATGCTGGCTGGGTGGAAAAATTTTTGGTACCTGAGCTAGAGGAACCAAGGTAAGTTCATCAGTTTTTGTGATATTATTTGACATAATTTCAGCCAAAGTGTCCACATTGTCATTACTGTGTTCATCAGTGAATAAAGGTTTCAGTGTAGTTTTTCTGAACAAATACAACTATCTGGCATTTTTAAAAGGGTAGTTCTGACATCTGACAATGAAACTGCTCTCTGTGTAAATGCTGCATGATATAGGTAACTAGAGCTTTGGTTTGTAGCTGGCTATTGTTAATGACGGTTAAGAAGACGAAATTGGGTTTCAAACACAATTTAACCTAAATAAACTGAAACACTTCCAAACTGGGTATATCAACCTCTTTAAAAAGCTTCCATTTTCTAATAACCTAAATTTTGGGGTGATGTAGAACACTTGACATGGAAGATCTTTGATCAAGATCTGAGTCCAAAACAATGTGTTATTAAAGCAAATTTAATCCAGTTTTTAAAATTCTTGCGTTAACCATTTTTTAAATCATACAGATTTAAACTCATGAAATGATTGTAAAACTTTTAAAGTATATTAATTATTTTTGATTGTGCAGTCTCTGGCTTATACGCTGTTTACCAAATTAGAAAGTAGAAAGACTGAAAGCTGCTTTTTTTCTTCACTTCAACAGTGAAGGCAGCTCTGGGACTAGGTCGACATCCCACCGGCCGTTGACTCTCTGCCTTCACAAGCGGGATTTCCTTCCTGGACAATGGATTGTGGACAACATCATGAATGCTATCGAACGCAGTCGGAGAACTGTCTTCATCCTCTCCGAGAATTTTGTGCAGTCTGACTGGTGCCGCTATGAGCTTGACTTCTCTCACTTCTGGCTTTTTGATGGTCATGCCACTGGTGAGGCGGCCATTTTGATCCTACTAGAGCCATTGTCCAAGGATGATGTCCCCAAACGCTTCTACAAACTGCGCAAACTGATGAGTTCCACCACCTACCTAGAGTGGCCACAGGAGGAAGAGAAGAGGGAGGAGTTCTGGAGGAGTCTGCGCAATGCTTTGAGAGGAAATGATAACTAAAAGAGCAGAATATAATAAAGAATGAGAAGAAAAAGAAAGAGTTGGACAATAAGGGATCCAAGAGAGGGATAAATAAAGTCAAAGTAAAGCTGTAGCATTTTAATTCACTGATATCCAAGTCATCATTACTGAAAATCACAACCCTAGCTCCAAACCCCAAATTTATTCCTGTGTTTTGGAGAAAAGCAAAAAGGATGGGGTTGTGGTTGTTATCAGTTTCTGTCAGTCCAAGGAGGTGGCCTCCTCCACCAACTAGGACATCATTGTCACTAGGGATGGGCATTGGTAACAATTTAGCAATCCCAATTCTTGTTTCACTTATCAATCTCATTGTCTCCAATGTGAGAGTCACCACCATCTCTAAGCAGCATATCAAAGACATTAAAATCATACTAATTAATTACATGCTGTATGCTCAAATGTTTGTACATGTCAGAGGCATTTTCCCTCTTTGTTGTGATCAGTTTTGGGATCATTACTCGAAAAAAGTAATTATTGCACATATTGCAAAGAACACTTTTCTTTTAAGTAATGCAGTACATTACTTCATTACAAACAGGATAAAGATGCTATACTACTCATTACTTTAATTTTACTATTTAAAATTATCTGAAAAACACTTTCACATTATTACCGTTCACAATATAAACCTGAGGCTACAGCCCTAAACACCAACACAAATCCCTATCCTCATGACACATGTAAGCTTTCTCTTAGAATTTATGTATGAACACAAAGCAAACAGCACAAATCAAAGATGAAACCAGCACAAAGAGTCTTAAAGTGATCGCCTCAATGATTCTATTTTAGAAACATCAACAGGTAGAAACACTGGGTTTTTTTACCTGTTGAAGTTCAGCAGCAGCTGGCTTCACCGCAAATGACACCTCACTTTAGCATGGTCCTGAGCGTGGGTCAGCATTTACTCAGCTTTAACGTCACTCTGGGTTCTTGCTATCTTAGAGGTAGCATGCTGCCTGTGCAGGTGCATGGGATGAGCCAAAGTTGTGTTAACAGTATAATGCTGTTGTTTCTCTCCTGGAGAAGTCTCCAATTTACCATCGTGCTCTCATCATTGAATGCTATAAAAATAAAAGTAATGCCCATTTCCACACTGTAAACTCCTCTGACATACAAACAGAAATCAGCTGATCGTAGAGAGAGTGCAAGATAAGCAGGATCGATATGCAGGCAGACTAATGATTCAAAGGAATTAGTTTACAAGGAACCGGTTCTTGGTTCTCATCCCTAATTGCCACAATATTCGTCATTTCATCCTGCTGAAGTAGTGCTAGCAGTATTCTGTTCGAAGGTCAAAATTAAAGCAAAAGGCCACAAATAGATGGTGAAGAGATGTCTCAGTGACTCAAATAACATGAGTGGAATACTTGGCCTTTTAAAAATTGTAAACATTTATTACGTTTCTTTTGTTTTTACAATTGTACACATATAGTAATCGATATGTGTACCATGTGTTCCTATTTAAGTCAAGAATCAACATGGACCTTTTGCTTATAATGTGATGAAATAGACACTTGTGAGAGCAGGTGGTTTATTATAGCCTGATGAGTTGCAGATTGCAGCAATAACGTCTGAATCAAACAAAGAAAAGCGACACACACTGTCTTTATAGTTTTGATTTCATTAGATTTTTTATCATATTGTCTTCATTTATGAACCAAGTTTACAGTAATTAAATTCAGGGATGTAATGATAAAAAGATAAAGGTGTCAACAAATATATTTGTTGAATAAACCATTTAGGTCAAATGTCCCAATGTAATCTGTTGTTATTTTTATACAGTACATTTTTTAAGGCCCCCCCCCCCTTTTTTTTTTTTACCAAACCAATACTTTCTTCCTCTACCTTTTTCATATGTCTATAAGTATTGTTTTCAATCATTTTTATTCTGAAAAGAAGTTCAAAACGTACATATTTGCTCGTGAAGAATGTAATTTACTTAGGCAATTGCTTCCCGCAAAACACATTTTCTTCCTCATTTTAAAACTTAAAGCATGCTTGAGTAAATTTTCTATTAAAGTACGATGCTGTCAACTTAACATTAAACACTGAATGAACGTGTGCCTCTGTAATACTTTAATCAACAACAAATTCTAATAAGTCAAAAGCAGGGTGTTTTTTGTTCATTCAGTGCTTAAATTTCAAACTATATCAAATGTTTGGATTGTAGATGTGTAATATTGAAATATTTCATCCAGAAAAACATAAAGTTAAACCTTTTGGAGCTGTAAAGCTTTTAACTGTAGGTGTGTTAACCACGATGCTTTGCCAAACATCACAATAAATTATTTGTAATAAAGACAAATTACAATAAAATGAAACCTATAAAAACATACATCTATTTTCATTATCTTGCTGTTGTTTTTATTCGTCATGTTCATTCATCATCTGTACAATAATTTACAAACAGAATATCAATCAAAATATACTTTAGGAAATTTGGCTCTAACACCAAATGAAAGCAACCTTCCTTTATGAAAAAGAGGAAAAGTCACATGAAAAACATATTTTAAAGGAAGCTCAGCTCAGTGTTCAAACCTAAAGTCCAAAATGAAACAAGAACTGAGCCTAAAATGTCATATTAAAAACAACAAGAACTAAAAAGAGTCATGTTTTCATGGTCCTGGATCTTGGACCCAGGGTTTATGAGCTTCTAAGAATCTGTTTTATTTAATGTATTTATTTATTCATCTATTTATTTATTTTGCTTTTAGTCATCAGTCGTGTTTCTTTATTCTTCTTTCTTTGGTCCAGTTAGTCCAGTTGGTTGTTGTTTGTTAATTAGATTTAGTTTCTTGTGTTTGCTTCTGTTACCTTTAACCTCTGAGATGTGCTTTGTATAATGTTTAATCTTTAATTTGGTTTATTATCAAGTGTCAAGTATTCAGGTTAGTGTTCTTCTCAGGTTGTTTCCTGTTTTACTCTGTAGGTTAGTTTTCTGTGATATCTTGTGTTACTTTACTGCATGTCTGTCATTCACCTGATTGTTTCCAGCTGCTGATAATTAGTCTGAATCTCGTCTCTCACGTGTTGTTGTGTTTACAGCCTTAGTATGTCTCTGTTGTTGTCGTGGCATCTGTCATGCGCCCCTTTTTAAACTTCCTGGAGGAATCTCCTTTTTTTCCTGGATTTTGTTATTGGTGAATTTTTACAGAAGTCTGTCTCCTATGGCTGGCATGTGGATGCTGTCGGTTCACAATCTGTATAATATTTAGTCTCTAACTTGAATACATCACAATCAGACTAACAGCATTTTTGAGCATATATTAAACAGCTTTGGTAAGACAAAAAACAACAACAAGCTTTTAAGCAGATAAACTTAAATATGGAACAAAAATACAATTTATTTTTTCACAGACACAGACTCACAAACTGAGAAGTTCACTATTACAATTTCTTGTGATGACTAAGTTGGTTTGAATAAATCTGTACCAAGGTTGTTATAGCAAACTAAAACTAGGTTTTGGGAATAATTACAATTAAAATTACATCTTTATTGTTGTTGAATATATGTTGAGCTGCTTCTTCCTGGTACAGTTGTTTGGTATGTGGATGGGTATCTGTCGAGAGCCACGTCTTTTAGTGTCCGGGCAAAAATGCGGACTTTGTCTTTCAACAGATGGACTTTATCATAAAGACAATTTATGTTTATGGTAGGGTGTTTGGCGAAGTGGACATTGGGCAGCTTCTCACATTCTTTTTCTAGTCTGCTGTTGATCTTGTTGATGGTGTCACAGTGCATGTTTTTCATTGGAAGCAGGGCTGACATGACCACTCTGCTCTCGGGGAAAGTGTTGGAAGCTTTCTCTATGACTCCTTTCAGAGATTCTGACAGTCTGTCCTGCTCTTGCCTCAGCTGACTGGAGCCAGTGTGGATGATGATGTGGGTTGGAGTTCCCAGATGCTCCTCTGACAGAAGCTCAATGGCTTTTTGAGTGTTTGGACAATCAAATTTAGCCACTTTGTCTCTGGGGAAAAGTTTCTTCTCACGTATAAATCTTCCATTGGAGTCAATAAGGATGACGATGTCATTCTGGGCCCTCTCTTCTGGTTGTGAGGAGTCATGGTTTTGACCTATATGTGACCTTAAGAGCATCTCTCTCAACACCTGGATCTCTCTATCTTTTTCACAAAGCTGTTCTTGTAAAGCTTCTACAGTTTGTTCCTCTGTTTCTTCTTCACTTGAGTCTTCCTCATCAGTCTGGTCAGCATTGCCATTAAATGGAGGGGCAGCTGTGTCTTCACCGCTCTTATGAACAATATACAACAGCATCATTAATATAACATGCAGACGGATAATTACTAATTACTAACACAGTATGTGTGTGCTACAAGGCTGTAGTAAGTAAGGGTTGCTGCAGCACCCCCTGTTGGATTGCAGAGGATTAGCACGGCCACAACTACTTACTATAAAGACTGAATATGGAAAAGCAGTTAGTTTTCTTATCTTATTCTGCTATATAATTTTTTTTTTTAGGTCAGGCATGGTTTGCCTTTTGTCCTCTCTCTCTGCTTTCTCCCCTTCCCTCGTCCCCCACTGGTTGCAGTGATGCCTGCCCCTCCTTAAGCCTACTTTTGTTTTTCCGTTAGAAAGGATGAAAGAGGTTTTAATAGGTTCTATCATTAAGTGTTGATTCATATGGGATTGAGAGATTGTTAGGTTTTGTTTCTAATATTGTCGGTACTTTACCTTACAATAAAAACCACCTTCAGGTGACTGGATTGGTGCCACATAAATAAAATTGAATTTAGATGTTTCTTCATGAAAATATGAGATCATAAACTTAATTTATTGTTTATATTATAATTTTAATTGATTCATTGAGAAATTCTAAATGTCTGTTTACAGCAAATGTGGCACGTGACTGAACACTGTCTAAAGTCTATTTGGCAGTATTACGCTGTTTAATCACAGCCTTTTGGTTAGAAGGAGCTGAATACTGCTGTAATAATCCTCAGTATCTATTTTGCTAAAACATTTGCTATTATTCCTCTTCTGAAGGAGGAATAATATTAAACACTCAACAAAAACCATAAGAAGCTGCTAATACATGATTTAGCACATACAGCCACTTACCGCCATCTTGATGCTTTCCTCTTTTGAGATTTATTCTGAAAGAGAAAAATCATGTTAGAGGACAGCTGGAGATACTCTCTCGTAGTAACACAACACAAGTATAAAATATACTGGAGGAGTTATGTTATAGTACAAAAAAATCCTCCTCTTCAGACTCAATTAGCACGTTTCTGATCAAATTTCAGCCCTTTTAGAAACAGACTGTTCACTAGACTGTGGAACCCACCCCACTTATGTTATTAGTCATTTCGATTTAATGTTAGCTCACTTTACCTTCCTGACATAGACAGATGTGGAATAATAGAGAATAAGGTTCAACTCGGCACACAGTAACACAGAAAACAAGTCATACTTTCTGTTAAATGAAAAAAAAAGGGCTGACAACAGCGAAAGTAACTCAAAGAAAAATATAGCTGGAGGGTTTTTTTCTGCACTGGAGCAAACATTTTTGTTCTATTTTTAGATAACATTTTTGAAGACATTTAGATTCTACACCATCCAATTATTCATTAAAAAAGAAACAACATGAGCGTCTTACCACAGCTTTACTTGAAGAGATCAGACAGGACAAGGCAACCTCAGCTGACACCGCTTGACTGACTTTCAGGTAGTGGTGGTGGATTATTTTACCATTTATCGGCTGATGGCGTGGCCCTGACTTGTTTTGCAGGTTCTTTTGTACTTACCCAAGAATATTTCGTGCGCACGTCTTCAACAAGTTTTTCAGCATACCAACAATAGTTATAGTGACCAAATGCTTAAAAATGAAACTGAATGTGCATTACAGTCACACAAAGCAAGAACTGAACTGAAGAATTGCCTATGGTGGCAACCAGTACATGCCCATGCTACAGTATTGTTTGGCCTGTGATTCCAGTTTATTGCTAGGCAACACGATGATGTCATAATATATAAGACATACAGAAATAAAATTGTCCAAAAAATTGGTCAGTTTAGCAGGCAGATTGCTAAGCAACATGATGATGATGATTTATAAACAATCTGGTTTATAGTGCTCTGCTTTCATTTACATTTGACAAATACTGAAGGTCAAAAGGTCTCTTTTAATGCATGTTACATGTTGATACTCTCTTTAGTCTCAAGTATACTATTGGCAGAAAATCACTTATGTTAATGTTGAAGTGCAAGATTCCTTTACGCCTCTTCTAATTAGCACATTGGGCAACAACAACCTACATTTGTTTTAACATGTGACAAGGTATAAATAAATAACATTACATGAACCTGACCTAAAGTAAAGCAGATCCAGTGTAGCAGGTTTCACAGCTACACTCACAGCAAAGAAATGAACCACATCCTTATTACAGTAACACCAGTGAATTTCCAGTAAATGCCTGTTGAATACTTACAAAATATTTAAAGACCAATCCCTTAATAAAATGTGTTTTAGTTGTAAGATAAAATAAGATGGCCTTTATTAGTCCCAAAGTTGGGAAATTCACATTATTAGAGCAGCAGAGCGGACAGAGCATGAATAAATAGACAAAGGATAATATAAGAACTATCATAACTACACATAAGCAACAGAAGCAACAATTCCAGTAAAGTACCATTCTTCTTTTGTTTTACACTTTCTTATCATCTGTCCTGAGACTCTGCTTTTTTGCAGGTACATTTATTGTAACCCCCCCCCCCCCCCCCCCCAAAAAAAAAAAAAAGTATTATTTTGTTTTGCAGCCCCTCAGTGGGGTTAATTCTGGGAAAGGGAGTCCAGTTCTATTTGGAAAGGTTATAATGTAACATCAAGGCAATGATTGATGTCCACTTTGTTAAGAAAGTGTTTGAAGAGGGAACTGATTGACCCACCACATAAAGAAAAGCTAAGAATGGTCAAGGGAAAATATTGCAGAATTTCGAATCTTGAGAGTTCACCTGAAACCTTGGCTGATTGTGACCTACACCCGTTTTCACACCTTGGCTCGTGTGATTAGGATCATTAAGTCCCTCTTGGGGGCACACTCCCATAGGCCTTAAATCTGGGACTTTCCACTATTTGATCCTGGAACTGAAGAAGGTTCTCGAATGAGAGGTGAAACATCTTCAAGCAACTTAAAGAAGTCCAGACACTTTTCTTTCCAAGCTCCTTAGACTACGATGACCTGGATGACTGAGAACCTTCACAGACATATTGTGGAATCTATTCATCCGGACCTGCAGGTTGGTGAAACCTGCAGGTCCGGATGAGACTGAAGTCACCTGGATGTCTGACGAAACGTTTACCCAATACAAATTATTTTTACTATATCAAATATTTTAGAAGTCAGACAAGTATATCAGAATATCTCATTCTATTCTAATCAGCATTAAGTATAATTAACTATCAACAAAATCACATATGACTTTATGTTTTATAGCTCCAGATTTTGAGTTTTGTGTGATTCTGTATTTAACCACTCTTTCATTTAAAATAATGTATAATGATGGGTTGGTGACACATTTCTTATCTTCATCACATTCCTACAGATGCAAATTCGGACATTAGAACAGTGGTTTTCATTACTCTAACTCATTTCTTATTTCCCATATTCACCAAACTTATAGTTTGACTTTTCTTTGATTAAAAATAAAGATGATTTACAACTAACAGGAAAATTTCTGTTTTAGCACTCTGATCATTTTTACCACATAAGGATGGATGTTAAGATCATCAGATGTGATGTCAGGAGAAAGCCAGGGGGCTTTAATCTCTTTGTCTCACCGCTCTCAACACTTGGGGTTTTCAAATGGTATAGAGGAAGCTGTTGAAATAGTTGAAAAAGTAGTAAACATTGGAAAGTTTGCACTGTCACCTTTTCTCTGTCTACTTCTATTTCATCAGTGAGACAGCAAATTTTAAAAGGAAACTTACTAAGCCCGCTTTTAGCGTCATTCCTTCAGCACTTTGGTGGTGTTTAAGTGAAACCTAAATATATATTAAAAAAATAAATTTACAATGTTTTTGTGCTTTCTCTTTTAGTATTATGTAACAATATAAAGGCACAGAGAGCAGTGAAATAGCTTTGATTGCTTACAATGAGAACATTTTTTTTTGTGAACATCCAAAAGCATTAAGTCCTTTCAGATAGATAGATAGATAGAGAGTGTATACAACTATGTATGATTACATAGTATATTGGAAGCAACATATAAAGGAATTTTTGCATAGAACCTGTATCGTATTTTTCGGACCATAAGGCACACTGTTGATTTTTGAGAAAATGAATGAATAATGTAGCAGCTGAGCGAAAAAAACAAACAAACAAAAGAAATTGCTCAGTGCTCAAAAATACTTCAGGGCATACAAACAGGGTATTTTACTATTAAAATATCCTGTGGTAATAAAGTTTATTCCACAAAGTAGGAAAGTAAAAGAAAACAGAATTAAAAGCCACAAGTAGGTGTGAAAAAAATGAAAGTTTGATTTGATCTTGACATAATTTTCACAAGACATTACACAACATCATATCTTAAAAGCTGTGGATGCTAACAGACAGACAAACAGACAACCTGAACCAATTGGATACCGCTGCCTTCAGCGAGAAAAATACTCTGGTATGTACAAAACAGAAGATAGAATTTTATTATTTCTAATTACTATAATCATTCAGTCTCTTTATAACTATATATGTTTTCCCTCTTGCTGGAGGATTTTTAGATCTGGCTACATAACTAAGCTCCAATGACTCCTCAGAATCTGCTGGCTCAGCCTCGAGTATTTCAGTCTCACTCCATTTTATCCGAGCATTCTTCCAACAGTGCCTCAGGTATGTCTTGCTTTGACCCCACAAAAGATGCAATAATGTTTTCTAGCTGTGGATTTCCCTTTGCCTCCTCCTCAACTCTTTCCACCACCTCCCCATAGCCCTCTTTCTTCAGATTATCCACAAAGTTTTCAAATAGAGTGAGCAGAGGAAAGGCATACTTGAGCACACTCTGATTAGGCTTTAGAAGCCCAAAGAAATATCCACCAGTGTGCAAACCAAACACTTGTCAATGACCATCGAAAACTGGGCAGCCAGAAGAGCTGTGATACATGAAAAAGTTGTAGGTCACATAGATATTTTCAAATGGGTTATTTTTGATCACCTGATTGACTTCATAAAGAGTGATGAAGTATTCCTTGATGTCCTCACAATTTTTATTAACAGCCTCCTCTCGTCTGTCTTTCTCAATGATACATATAGGATCTATTTTTTTCACTCCTCCTCCTGGGTGTCCAACGATACAAGCCTCACCGTCTGAAGGTACAGGTCCAAATCTCTTGAGGAGCCCTGGTGGCACTTCCTCTGTTTCTAGCTTAAGTATGATGTAATCAAACTTCTTGTTGCCAAAAAACACCTTGGCATTAATCTTGTTCTTCTCTGATTCGTGTTTTTCAAAGTTAAAGACAGCAGTAACATTTACAGATTCATGACAATTAGGTAATTTTGATTGAACCCAGTCTTCAAATAAGTGGGCATTCGTCAAGACATAGTTGTCAAAAGGCACAAAGCCTGTGCGATGCTTTATGGAGGAACCAGTTATGAGACAAACTGACTTGCTCAGCTTTAGCAGCTCCCTGACTTTGTGAATTTCACTAAAAGACTCCTGGATCTTTCCAAAGTTCTCCTTCCTCAGGTTAAATGCTTCCTGTAAAGAATTCCCAGGGAATCTACTTTCCATGTGTTGTTTCAGAGGTGGACACTGGGCACGCAGTAGTTCATAAATGCTCTCAATGCTGCTGCTGCTTTATTTGGCTGCTCTTTTTAGACTGATTCCTGTCCGCTGTGCTACATTTAGATATAATTTTAATCCTTGCACTCAACAACAAACAGATTTTCCCCAAAAAAGAAAGTAACTTCAAGAGCCAAAGTTCATTATATTTCTTCAGGTCAATATATAGGAAGCAATTAGGGGTGACGGGAGGGCCACAATTTTGAGACCCCTGATTTAAATGGCCTTTCATGCTCCACAGACTGATGGTTTTGACTCCTCTCAGGAGATTTGTGGAAAAAAAATCCTACACTTTTATATTGATAAAGAATCATCTGTGATAGTTTTAGTATTCAGAGGTCTGAAATAATTATAATTTTTTTCTAATAAAGTACTTTTATTTGCTCTTCTTAAGGTTAATGCCAAATGACTTGAGTTAAAACATTAGTATCCAAAGTGAGGGCAGATTTTTTAATTTCCCAGAAATTCTATAACATCTGGCCCCCAAGATGTCTGATAGTAAACCGAAAGTACATGTGGAATTATTATTTTTTTGGTGGGTTTTCTTCACTTTTATATAATATAATTTAGGCTTTCTGCAACAGTTTGGTTGGATTAAGAACAATAAAAAACTGCTGTTGGAAAACAGTGATTTCCATTAAAATAGAGTGTGTATGTATGTGTATGTATATTTCCTGATATGCAAAGCGATAACATCACAAAAATGTGATTTGTCAGTTGCAGTGATGGTTTATGGCTGTAGCTAAGGTTGGTCACCTACTAATTGGAAGTTTTTTACCTCAAGTTGCTCTCTGATGTATGAATGTGTGTTAATGTTAGATACAAGAACTTGCCTAGAAAGAGCATAGAAAAAAGTGCTTGGAGGCAAGTTGTATGAAATTCTTTGATTGCTCAGAGTAGAAAAGCACTCAATAAGAACCAGTCCATTCAAATTTGCCGTTCAACACCAAAATAATAATCACATAATTCTGAACCTGAGTCTGTTTGGCGCCAAGCCCTTCTGTGTGCAGTCTGGATGTACTTTATTCCCCATTCTTACATGGCTTTCATTTATCCAAAACACACTAGTTTAGTTCACTAGTTTATATATATATATATATATATATATATATATATATATATATATATATATATATATATATATATCAGTTTGTAATAAATTACATGTGACTAAATGACATGTGACTGATTAAATGTACCTTCAAACAAAAGGAAAGCTGCACCAAACTTAAAATCAAAGTACAAGTGTGTAAACAAAGATGGGGAAACATGATGTGTTTGTCCGCTGGAGCTCTCTGCAGAACACAGTAACATGGTTAACTAGTGGAGTGCTTTGATCCCACTCTGTCATGTTGTTGTGTTTTGTGGTTTGAGCATTTGAGATGTAGCACAACAGCTGCTGTTTTAAACATCATATATGGAAAATAAACTTAACTCAACACATAGACAGTAGATTGACACAAACATGTAGTAGATGTCTGATACCACTGGAGTGGAACCTGCCTCTCATCATATAACAGCTGGGATAAACTCCAGTGCCCCTGTGACCCTGATAAGGATAAGTGAAAGAGAATGAATAGAGAGATGGATGTAAGCACATCGCATCAGGCTCCCTCGTGTGGCCATTTAAACACACTGCAAGCAACGTCCTCCATTAAAAGATAAAGCATGAAATGACAAGATGGGACTACACAGAATGATAACCAAACTGTTTACATTGTGTGGATACAATGTTTTAATGTCAAGCATCCATTCAATGATAACAGAAAAAATGTACACGTTGTAATTTCAGAACTTTTCTGAGAATCATCTTTTTTTTAATTTCTTTTCTAACTCAGAAGATAATTTCAACCCAACTTTTTTAGTTTGTTCGCTTCTTGTAGACACTTTTCTTCTATTTTTTCTTCTGCTTTTTATGTGACTCCAGGACATATGAAATATTTTTATAATGAGAAATTGCTGTTACTCAATTTGAAGAAGCACTGACAAAAGGTATATATAAGCAACTGTGTGAAATGTCTAAAATGTTTTGTCTGTCGTTATTTAAACAATATGATGTTTGAAATCTTTATAAAATATTTTTGGTATCGTTTTGCTACTTCCATGCTTCTGCCCTCTGTTTCACACTAATCCAAAGAGGCATTTGGCTTGAAAGTTTATCACAATTTAAATATGTTTTATAGAAACATTTCCCCACCATGGAGCCAATTTCTTTTGAAAAGGCAAAAGTGCGTTGACAAATTACTGGTAAGAAATATTTTAAGATTGAAAGACTCACAAAGACACATAAAAGTCTTTAAATCAGTGCAGACAATATACAGATTTTTATCATGTAAAGAACCTTCCTCATGAAGCGTTGTAGTTTGTCATCGACTTCATCTCAACTTTTTACCACACAGACAAGAAACTGCTCAAACAAATACAAAGCGAAAAAAAGTTATATTTTTTACTGTAACAACCACAAACATGTTTAATGAATCATATTTCATAACTTTAAATGCAAATATTAATTGTCAATTTTAAAATCATATGCACAAGTTTTGCAAACAGTAAAGTTATTTGCAGCCATTTACCTTTGACCCTTTTTAATAACCTTTTCAAACTATTTACAGAACAATCAGCTGTTCTGCATTCAATAAGATGCCACACAAATTATTTGCGCCACTCCAATATAATAATTTCTGTCCACTACAAAGGAGAACATCACAGCCTGATACCTGCAGGTCTGACAGCAGCAGGTGTATCACTCTTGTTTCTACCGGGAGACAGCAGTCACCTCATTGTTCTGACACACAACACAAAACTATCCACAACACTACACACTAACTACACAAGACAACACATTAACTACACACTGCAAACACGCTAAACGTCAATCAATCAGTCTCTCTCAGTCGAAACGAAACGAGACTATTGAGGAAAAAACGCCGCGTATATATTGTTTATCATGACTCTGGTTTTACGTGAACTATCAACACAATTTAAAAACTGGTATATATCACCTTGTTGCTTTGTCATCTTGAAGTGGTCATGTGATTGGCTTACCACGACTACATTATTCTTCCTCAGTCAAACAGCAGCACTCATGCGATTGTTTTGCCGCCTTAGCTCCAGGTGTTGTGCCAAAAAATGATCGTCTGCCAGAAAGTGATTGCCGTCCGCGGGAGTGCGCAGCTGCTTAAAGCTGTAGCGCCCAGATTACTTACGTGCCATAAGCTGAACACAGCTTCAGCCGTCTGTTGAAAAATAGTAATGCGACCGCACCGCATTTTCTTGTTAGTAACGTTAACGGCGTTGTAACGATAGAAATAGTAATTAGTTAGATTACTCGTTACTGAAAAAAGTTACTTGTAACGCCGTTATTCCCATCACTGGTATTTTCCAACATCAAAATAACAAATGAAAAAAGAATATGTATCGAAACGTAATAGCAAAAAGTAATAAAAGACATGCAACTTAAACTAAATGCATAAAATATTGCCCTTATGCTGAAGGATTTTCTAATCTGAAAAACTGTCCTCCATTTGCTCCTCAGGAGCCTCCTGCTTTATGTTGAGCACCTTTGTCAGCAACTGTCTTTTCTTTGTTTGCTTTTGCTGCCTCCTTCACAAATTTTTTCAACAGTTCCTCATTTCTACTGTTCTTTAGATTACTCACAATCCTTTCAAATATCATAGTCAGTGAATGGGCATACTCAATTACACTCTCGACTTCTTTTATAAAACCATAGGTAAATCCTGCAGTGTGCAAACCAAAAACTCTGCCAAGACCGTCAAACACCGGAGAGCCAGAGGCACCGTGATACATGAAAGTGTGGAAGGTCCCTACTTCTCCTGCTTTATGTCCACCCTGCAATATGTTTTCAATGCCTTGCTTTCTGACATGATCACTGAGCGAGTTTATGATAAATGGGTGTTTGTACTGACTTAAATGTTCATCAATAGCCTGCCCTCTCTTCTCTATCTCAATGATAAATGTAGGATCCATTTCTTTCACCCCCCCTGCTGGGTGTCCAATGATGCAGGCTTCACCATTGGCAGGCAGTGGACCAAACTTGCTGAGCAGCCCTGGTGGGACCTTTATCTTCTGTGCTGTCTTTTGCTGGTTTGGTTTTGAGCCTTCAGGGTTGAGCTCCAGAACTGCATAATCTAGCTCAGCATCAAAGTCAATGAATGTATTCTTTGCTCTAAAGTAGTAGAAATTTGCTTGTGGCTCAGGCTCCTCATAGTCAAAAATAGCAAACACTTCTACATCCTGCTGCAGCTCCTTTCCTTCAATGTAACCTTTAAACAAATGTGCGCTAGTCAGGATGAAAGTATCAAACAGCACAAAGCCTGTTCCCACACAAACAGCTTTAAAATTGATTTTGCAAACTGACTTTCCCAGTTCTAGCAGCTTCCTGACTCTGTAAACTTGGCTGAAGGACTGTTGGATCTTTCCAAAGTTTTCCTTCCTGAGATTCAGTTCTTCCTGGAAAGAATCACCAGGGAATCTACTCTCCATCCATCGTTTCAGATCTGGAAACTGCTCACGCAGTTGTTCATAAATATTGTTTCTATCAACATCAATGCTGGTTTCTTTCACTGTGGTTTTTACACGGATTCCCTCCTGTCGTGCTAAATAGATAATCTCTGACCCTGATCTTCTTTCACAAATACTTTGAGAATTATTTGATGGGCTTTCTTCAAGATTTTCATTTTCTTTTCTTTTTTTAACCTTTGGAAGGCGTATCTTAAATTCTTTCTGGTGTAGTTTTTCTACCTTTTGTGTGCATACAGTGAGGCGTTTTGGATCCTGATTGTCAGACAGCTCAAAGTAACCAAGGTCATCAATGAAGCGACCGTCTCTCTTCAGAGCCTCAGCCACAGTTATTCCCTTTTCTCCATAAACACAGAGGTTCTTGAACTGTTTTACATCATTATTTTTAAAAAGTTCCTTTGTTTTAGTGTGTAGCCCACCAACTGTGTCTATAGAGAAGACAGAATAGTGCTCTTTTTGATGCACTATTTTGGGATGTTGGACTTCACCTTCAACTTTTTCTGTTTTGTATAATATGATCAGACACTCACCATCATCAATACAAGAACAAGGGAAATGTGTTGCAACAATTGACTTCTTATCCTCTTTACCTAGCTGAATGATAGTGTTCTCATCTGCCCACGTAATCTTCTCATTGCATTTCTTGTTTGATTTTATGGCTTCTAGAACTGTGCGGAGCTGATCACACTGAACAGTATATTCATAACTATCTTGACCAAATTTCACTGTGAATTCATGTGAGTGTGGGACCTAGAGGAAATTAAAGAGATGGTTAGAAACAGAGTGGTGCTTAAAAAGCAAGGCAGAGCAGAATACTCATGTAATGTAACAGGATATACTTACAATAGAATCACAGTCATTTTCCTTCTTCACACATCGTGAAACTGGTGTAAATCCCTGCACAAATGACCGATATTAAGGTGAAATATAAATGAGGTGAAACGTCTCAATGAAGTCCAGACACTTTTCTTTCCAAAGCTCCTTAGACTATTTCATATTTAGTTGATTTTTTTTTTAATGGAATCATCCAGGAGCTCACCTGGGAGACTGTCACTTCTTCTGGTTCTGTTTTCACTCTGCTGCTGCCACCAGCACTGTCCTGATGAAGAAAGATGCACAAACTTCTTAAGTGGGTTAATGCAAGTGACAAATATCAAGGTAATAAATGACAAAGCAAAACATACTCTGCCTAATAATTCTGTAATGTGTTTGTTGTTACAGAAGAGCATAAGGTGTTACAAGTGTTTTGTTTGATAGAGGAATGTAATGGGTGCAATGTAGACTTTTTCAAATTGCAGTGATTGCAGACATCAACAATTTAGCTTTCTCTATGACTCTTTAGAAATATTCTGACAGTCTGCTCTGCTCTTGCCTCAGCTGACAGCAGCCAGTGTGGATGATGATGATGATGTGGCTCGGGGTTCCCAAATGCTCCTCTGACAGAAGTTCGATGGCTTTTTGAATGTTTGGGCAATCAGGTTTAACCACTTTGTGATTGAGGAAGAGTTTCCTCTCATTTATGAATTTTCCATTGGAGTCAATGAGGATTGTATTCTGGACACGTTGTTCTGGTTGTGATGGGTCCTGGTTTTGCATTCTGTGTGAACTTAAGAGCTGATGTGTCAACTGCTGGGTGTCTGTGTCTTGTCTGCTGACCTGTTCCTGTAAAGCTTGTTGTTCTTGGCTTGAATCTTCCTCCAGGGCCTGGTCAGTGTTGTTGCTAACAGTAGTGGGAGCTATGTCTTCACCGCTCTTATAAACCATATACAGCAGCATCATTAATATAACATTCAAACTGATCATTATGAATTATATGCACTATGACACACAAAACACAAACCATATGTGCGCTGCAAGGCTGTAGAAAGAAAGGATTGCTGCAGCACCCCCTGGTGGATTGCAGAAGACTAGAATGCCCGCAACTACTAAAGGAAAAACTAAAGGGACTAAAGGAAACTATAAAGGAATGAATATGGAAAACAATTTAGTTTTTCTTATCTTCCATATTCTTCTATATAAATTATTTAGTTAGGTCAGGTATAGTTTGTCTTTTGTCCTGTCTCTCTGCTCTCTTCTCTTCCATCGTCCACAACCAGTGGCAGAGATGGCTGCCCCTCCATAAGCCAATTTCTGGAGTTTAATAATTTAATAGGATCTGTCATCGAGTGCTTATTCTTAGGGCATTTGTTGTGATTTGGCTCTATATAAATAAAACTTAACTGAATTTAATTGTTTATTTATGGAAATATAAGATCATAAGATTAATTTATTATTTATAGTCAGGGCTGCACATAAATGGTCCGCAGGTGCGCATTCGCCATCAAAATAAAAGAGGCGCACCAGATAAGAAGTTGGAACGCGCGTTTGCGAGGTTCTGGAGGAGGACAGACATTTGTTCAGAACTCTTAAAGATGTCGAAGAAGCAAGCTCCATAAGCAATTACTTTGGTGTTCCTCCATCGAAAAAGAAGCGTGCATTCCCGGAAATTCTGAGAATACCCGCTTCTTTTGCGCGTATTCCGAGAAAAGATGAAAACAATTTTTTCTTCTCTGTCCCTGAACTGCAATTTGAGCTGAAACTGCTGGGTAAACAGTTTGGCTGTATTTGCCATCATACAAGGGTTTTGCCAAAGACTGGGAAATGGTCTACCTTTGAGTTTGAGATCTGTGGACTCAGTTGTCCACTCTTTTAAGAAACAACTAAAAACTCATCTTTTTAGACTTTCAGAAAACACTTTTTTTATGGTGCTGGGGGGAGCTACGCACTTTGTTATTACTGTATTAAAGGTGCTACATAAATAAAATTTACTTATTTTAATGCACAACCACTTTTTGTTTCAGCTTCATCATACGAAACTACTAATACATGATTTAGTATATACAGCTACTTACCGCCATCTTGATGCTTTTCTCTTTTCTGATTGTTTTCTGAAAGGGAATAATCATCTAATGAGGATATGTGGGATACTAAAATATTAACACAACACATTTCAAAAGTAAAAAACAATCTCATTCTCTTCATAATTACACTGAATCACTTCCTTTCTAATCAAATTTCCTCCCTTTTGGTAACACATGTACAGATTGGTCTATGGCAGGTTATTACCTTCATACTTTTTACAAGACTGTGGAGCTCTTGTAAAAAGTTTTTTAGTCATCTCCATTTTAGTGGACCTCTTTGCTAAACACAGCAATAGAATATTTATTTGCAGATGGAAGAAAATCTAACTTCAATGAATGAGGGCTGTTATGTTGGTTGCACACAAAGTTTTATTAACTTTGTAACAGCAAATAGTTTTGAGTATTATAACAATGCAAGCTCACTTTGCCTTCCTGAAATAGACAGATATGTAATAGCAGAGAATAAGGTTCAACAGGGAATGGGAAGGACAGCTACAGGCAGAAGATGGAGAACCGGCTTCAGCAAAACAACGTTGGTCTGGAGAGGCCTTAGTACCATCTTGGGCCACAAACATCAGAACTCTCTGCCCAGGAGGGATGTGATGTGGGCAAATGAACTGAATCATTTCTTCAAGAGATTTGATTCATCCATGAGGCAGTCTCCAACATCGGCTGCAGACTTACCCGCCCCCACTGCTGCTGTTCCACCTCTGACACCTCAGCCACTTCACACCTCTTGATTTTTCAATCATGCGACCGTTTTGGTGATTGGCCCGATTTTGGCCTTCATCGTGTGTCGTGCATCGTGTAGTATATGTGGGTTAATGAGAAGCGATTAACACCTCACGACCAGCTCCCGATCATCAATCGCTTGGCCGGGAGGATTTCCTCATTATGACCGTCGTAAGGGTGTCACCGCAGCTGCTCACACTGCGCACGCGCAAACACATAAATGTCGGTGAAAACTCTAACAGCACTGAGCAGCTCCTTCAGTGGCTGCGGCACCCACGATGTGGGACGGAGAGATTTCGCAGGTCTTTCCTCCCCACTGCTGTCAGACTCCACAACAAAGACTTTTGCAGCTGATCAAACACACACAACCCCACACATGTGCAATAAGACTAAGTGCAATACTCTTTTTCTGACAAAGTTGTATTTTTACTCAGTTGTATACAGCATTTGTATTCTGTTTTTATCCTATCGTATATATTATTTTATTCTATACAGTTGTGTACAGTATATTACTCTTATTGTATTCCAGTTTTCTCTAAATTTTGCTATATAACTTTGCACTGTCCACTTTATGCTGTGACAAGACGAATTTCCCACGTGTGGGACTATAAAAGATTATCTTATCTTATCTAACTCAGCCCACAGTAATACAAACCCCCCGCAAAAAAGTCAGTTTATGTTAAATGAAAAAAAAAGGCTGACAACATTTTTAAAGAGAACGTAACTCCAATATATAACTGGAGGGTTTATTCTTTGTTACAAAAAACTTTTTTTTTTTTAGTTTTAAGATAACATTTTTGAAGATATGCAGATTCTCCACCATCCAATTATTCCTAAAGAAAGAACATGAGCATCTTACCTCAGCTTCACTCGAGGAGATCACACAGGACAAGGCAGCTTCAGTTGACACGGCTTGACTGACTTTCAGGTTGTGGTGGTGGACTATTAAACCGTTTTCGTCACGCCTTTCTAAATGTTTCCACAGACTTTTCCTGTTGTCCACAAGTAGAGCTATGAGCTATGACCCAACTCGTTTTGCAGGTTTTCCTGTACTTACCCAAGAATGTTTTCTTGCACGCACCTTATCCAAGTCTTTCAGCATACCAACAATAGTTAAAACCTTTCAGTCTATTCATAGGTGGTTGCTAGGCAACATCATAAAATTAGTACCTGTAGGGATCATCTCCGATGCAGCTGTGAGTCAAGGTAGTGAGACGATTAAGTGCTAGTTAGATGTAGCTACCTGGATCTAGCTGCAGTTGGGTTCGTCATTGTGTTGTTTTGATGCCTTTAAAGCGTCGGTCTAAGATTACGGTGAATTTAGCCAGTGGTTAAGCACAGGCTACAGCTAACTGGTGCCTAAGCTAACCAGCTGCTGCTGTAGGGGCCGTTTTTGCCTGGTTTAATACCAGCATCCGCCTCCGATTATAAATACTGGACTCGATCTTGGACTATGACAAATGTAGCAGCGGATGAAAAGACCAAACAGGCCCTTGTCATGATATGAGTGAACAGTAGACTATGTGCACGTTAGCGTATGCTACTTCCGGTGCGGAAACTCCTGTGGGGAGCTTTGTTTCCAGTGTCCTATTCGCGCCCTGTTTACGGTCCAAAACAAGTTAAGCAAATGAATGAATCAAGCGGCGATTTGAAATACAAAAAGAAAAGTTTTGTTTTGGAGTTCATTGTCGTAAAATCAGAAACCAAGCCAATTCTGGGAATTCAAACATGTGAAGAAATGGGACTCATCAAGAGAGTGATGGCACTGAATAAAAGTGATGAAATGGACATCTTCAAAGAATTTTCTGATGTGTTTGAGGGCATAGGTTGCCTTGAGGGAGAACACACCATTCAAATTATTGATGGTGTGGCACCAAAAGTTCATCCACCGAGAAAAATCCCTGTCACAAAAACTCAAAGTAGAACTGGACAGAATGGAAAAAATGGAGGTGATTACAAAAATTGAAGAACCTACCCAGTGGGTGAATCCAATCGTCATTGTGGAAAAGGCAACTGGACGACTGAGAGTCTGCCTAGATCTACGTGATCTCAATACAGCAGTCATGAGAGAGCACTACCAGTTGCCAACAGTTGAAGAGATAACGAGCCGACTGGCAAAGGCCAAATACTTCACTGTGCTGGACGCAAGCTCAGGATTTTGGCAACTTAAATTGATTGAAGCCAGCTCTCGTCTCTGTACATTCAACACACCTTTTGGTCGTTACAGATTCCTTCGCCTGCCTTTTTCGAATTAATTCAGCTCCAGAAGTATTCCACAGGACGGTGAGGCAGCTGTTTGAGGGGATTGATGGCGTCGAGACGTACATAGACGACCTTTTGATCTGGGGAGAGACGACAGACTGAGGCAAGTGCTTGAGAGAGCAAGAGCAAAAAAAATTAAGCTGAACAAGGACAAATGCAAGGGCCTGGAGGAAATTAAATACCTTGGCCACATCTTCTTGGCAGATGGTTTGAAACCAGATCAGAGCAAGATAGAGGCAGTAAAGAAAATGCCTACACCAGAGTGCAAAAAAGATGTGGAGCGATTTCTGGGTATGGTGACATACCTAGCAAAGTTCATTCTAAACATATCACAACACACAGAGGCATTACGTGGCCTTACCAGAGATGATGTTGCATGGCAGTGGGAAGGTGAGCATCAGCACGCATTCAACAAATGGAAAACAATTCTTACTGAAGCTCCTGTGCTCAGATACTATGATGTACAGCTTCCAGTAACACTATCTGTTGATGCTTTTTTTTTCTTTTCTTTTTGAAGTCCCTAGAATAAATGTATGGTGGATTTCTATCAGATTTAGAGGCATTTAGGTTCGACAATGACCCTCCAGGGCACCTCAGCATTTTTTGAATCGTCCTTCTTTATTACATATCTGCCTCTAGTGGTTGGATCGGGAACTTCCATCTGCAATTATCAGTTGTAATGGCAACCGGCACACATCATCTCTTACTGGCCAAAAAATACTTGTTGCCAAGTCATAAGGATGTATAAATTGAATTAAAACATCTGGCTTTGGTTCTCAAACAGCCTTCTACTTGATCCAAATTTTAAATGTCTCCTCAAATAGTGATGTTCGAAAACACAAACACTTCAATGTCCAACAAGAATAGAAGGGAGGAGCTGTAAAGGTTTTTTATGTGTGTGTGACTGCTGTTTAAAGTAAATCTAAAGTGAAATATTTTGGCCAGTGAGATCGAAATATGTCAGTACAACACAAATGGGAACAAATAAAGCACCTGCAGCTCACGGACAGATCAGGGTTTTTCTAATCTAGATTGTTCTCTCGTTGCTCCCCTCGATTATGTTCACATAATGTCATAAAAAGTATGTCATATTAGCTGTTCCTGATTTCAAAAATACCCACAGATGCATTAGTGGATTACTTTGAAACTGAAGAAAACTCAAAGTAGGATGTTTTTTTCTTAACGTTTGTGGGACAGATTAATACGAACCACCCAAGAAGCATACTGGGAATATTTTTCTCCATCTTCCACTGCGATGTTAAACCTGACCAAATGGGCCTGTAGTCACATTTTCCATGTTTAAAAAACAATAATAGCCTGCTAAATCGTACAAACTAGCATCGATTTATTATATTTATGCCTTCCATGTTTACACTGACAACAGAATCTATTGCTTTCTAAACCAAGCACACATCCACACATACACAGAGGCATACTGTAATCACAGAAGACAGTAAAATGGCAGGGCTGCATTCTTCCTGCCCTGCTGAGCAGAGCAGCAGAAAAATGTCTTAGATCACTGTACTCTGACATGTTTGGCTGACCCGATAGGAATCCGCTGATAAGAGAGGAAAGATGCAACACACTGAGAGCGCAAAGCCAACGGTGTGCAAAAACACAAGTGTCACGTTAAACAGAAACGGCACAAATAAGCCTCTGTGTCTAGCACGTTAGAACTAAAATCTCCTACGTGTGATGCTATTCCGCCACGTGAGCTACCACATGCTATGCTATGTTGCATTCTGCACAGTTTTTCCTGAGGGCTATCTGTGCGAGATAAGGCCAAATGGCAGTCAGGGGATGGTGAGTGATTGAATGTGTGCTTATCTTTTTACATGAACAGTGTGTGAGGATGTAGAGAGCAGTGAGGGTTGAGAATGATGATGGGATATGTCAACACAGTCAGCTGCCGACAGGGAGGCGCAGACCTGCCCAGTGAGACGTGGCTCCTCAGTGTCTCCTCAACTCAAATTCCAGCCAGCTCAGATTGTTATCAGATCTGAAGATACCCTCCTACTCAGCCTTTTTCTTTTCTTTTTATTCCTGAGCAAGATATGCCATGCATAGAAGACATGTTAATCATAAATAGTTCTTTGAGTTTTAAAAATATTGGAATTTAACAGAAGAACAAGTTTTGGTGTGAACCTTACAAACAATGTTTGTTATCCAGGTAAAGAAAATGTTCTTAATACTCCACCTGTCATGTGGATCTGAAAGATCAGACCTTATTGAACTTGCCTGAACTGTCCAAACTGATCACCAGCATGAGGAAGTGATCATCAGCCTCTCTAAATGCTTTTCAATTCAATTCAATTTAATTTATAAAGTTCCAAATCAACAGTCGCCTCAAGGCGCTTTATATTCTAAGGTTGAGATGCTACAACAACACAAAGGAAACTGAGAAAGCCCCAACAATCATATGACCCCCTGTGAGCAAGTGCTTTGGCAACAGTGGGAAGGAAAAACTCCCTTTGAACAGGAAGAAACCTCCGGCAGAACCAGGCTCAGGGAGGGGCCTTCCTGGGGTGAGAGGAAAGAGAAGAGAGCAGAGCCAGAGATGAATAATTGTGTATAAGCGCACAAATTGAAGACATGACTGAAGAAGAAACATTCAGCGCCTAGACCTTATGCAGAGTAACTAAGGGAAGATTCAGGGTCACCTTTTTGATAAATTATAACTTTATGCTTTATCAAAAAGGAAAGTTCTAAGTCTACTGTTAGAAGTAGAGAGAGTGTTCCGAATTCAAAGGTTCCACTGAACCTGAAGCTGAAGGCTCTGACTGAAATCTGGAGCAAACACAAGCACGCCCGAAGTGCTCTATTAGGATAATATGGAGCTATGAGGTCTTTAAGATAGGGAAAGTCCTGATTATTCAAAACAAATCTAAATAAAAGTATCTTATGCCACATGTCATTCATTATTTTTAAGAAACTTGGAAAAATATTATTAATTATTAATAGGGATTAATAACCAGTGTTGGGAAGGTTACTTTTAAAATGTATTCCATTACAGATTACAGAATACATGCCCCAAAATGTATTCTGTAACGTATTCCGTTATGTTACTCAATGAGAGTAACGTATTCTGAATACTTTGGATTACTTAATATATTATCATGCTGTTTACAACTACATGAATGTACTATTGCTGTAATTTATTACTGTTACTGAAGGTCCGCGGCTCCGAACCGTAGTAAAGGGACCTCTGGCTAATACGTCGGGTTCGTGTCGGCTCGTAGCCGAAAACTTTACTTTGTTGTCTGGGTCAACTTTGCTTGCAAGAGACAAAGAGAGGCGTTGAAAGGCTGTTCCAACGGAACTTATTGTTTTTGGAGGAAAACACGAACACGGTGTACAGTCGAGTCTTAATAGCTTACTTACAACTGGGCTCGTCAGGCACTCTTCTTGGCTGCAGTGGTTATTATTATATTTACATGCTTCCAGCTCCCGTTTTTGCTCGATGACAGCTCGTACTTTTCCTTTTTCTCTCTCCCTTGCTCACAGACACATAACGTGTATGGCAGTCCATTCTCCCTGCAGCACGGACTACACTGCCTATGATGCTACATTCTTTAGAGCCTGTAGCATTCTGCCTGTTAGCTTAGCACAGCAACAACAACAAAAAGGCACTCTCTCACCAGGAAACACGCAGAGAGAGAGCGTCACCCTGTAACCATGGCAACCATAACGCTGCCACCTGGAACAACAGAACGTAGCTGTCAAACAAAACCCAAACAGTCCTGACCCGCCACAATATGAAACAGGGAAGTACCGCCCTGTAATCCATTTATTTCAACAAAGTAACTGTATTCTAAATACCACCTTTTTAAACTGTAACTGTAACGGAATACAGTTACTCATATTTTGTATTTTAAATACGTAACGGCGGTACATGTATTCCGTTACTCCCCAACACTGTTAATAAGTGACGTCATATTCAGTACTTACTTTTGACAGTTCACTCTTGGCTGCTCCCTTCTGCCGTATTTTGCGGCAAAATTATCCACACCCACCACCGCGCTATGAATTGTGGGATATATGGGACCACGAAGCGTGCACCGGACCACGCTTGATATTTGGGGAAATCGACGGCGCATTTGGAGTATGCATTTGAAGTACACTTCAAGCACAATGAACATGGAAACAGACTTTCAAAATAGACCAGGAAATATGGAGAGACATAGACATGACAACACCGGCTTGACAACAAGAAATACAAGTCATACTGAGACAGAGGACAAGAACAGACTCACACAAGGGGACATAGATGAAAACCTAAACTAGAATAACAATTAACTAAATCTTAATTGATAATGATAATACCAATGCAAGACTTAAAGTATTTTCATTTCAGCTCACAAATTCAAATCAAAAACATGACTGATGCTAACAAAATCTATGAGGAGGGAAGTATGAGGGGAAAGTGGTCCACCATGTAAAGAACAGCAAAGAAAAGGTCAAGAGAAAATATTATCATATCTAACATTCACTTGGATCAGGCAAGTCACCAACTCTTGACATGAGTGTTTGTCAATCAAAATTTATCCAAATTCTTTAAAAAAAAAAATTAAATGAAGTCAAACATACCTCGTGACTAATGGCTCCTCTGTGTCGCCCACTCACTACCCCTCCAATATTACCAGTGTTGGGGAGTAACGGAATACATGTACCGCCGTTACGTATTTAAAATACAAAACATGAGTAACTGTATTCAGTTACAGTTACCGTTTAAAAAGGTGGTATTTAGAATACAGTTACTTTGTTGAAATAAATGGATTACACGGCGGTACTTTCCTGTTTCATGTTGTGGCGGATCAGGACTGTTTGGGTTTTGTTTGACAGCTACGTTCTGTTGTTCCAGACGGCAGCGTTGCGGTTGCCATGGTTACAGGGTGACGTTCTCGCTCTGCGTGTTTCCTGGGTGAGAGAGGCCTTTTTGTTGTTGTTGTGCTAAGCTAATAGGCAGAATGCTACAGCTCTAAAGAATGTAGCATCATAGGCAGCGTAGTCCGTGCTGCAGGGAGAATGGACTGCCATACACGTTATGTGTCTGTGAGCGAGGGAGGGAGAAAAAGGAATGTAAACATAGTTTATTTTCGAGTTAAACATCTAAGTGGTTCAGAGAGTGTAGCAAACTGTGGTATGAACCTGCTACTGAAACCTACCAGTCCCAGAAAGCTTCTCACCTCAGTAGCATTCTTCAGTTTTCGGGCTTCCACCACAGCTCTCACTCTTTCTTCAGTTGGGCCGATGCCTTTCTGTGTCAGCAGTATTCCCATGAACACGAGTCTGTCCATGTTGAACTGACACTTCTCTGAGTTTAGTGTCAGGCCACAGTCAGAGAGTCTCTTCATCACAGCATGCAGGCGCTTATCATGGGTTTCCTGGTCTGGCGCGTGTATGATTACATCATCTGAAATGTTCTCAACTCCTTCAATGCCAGCTAGTGCATTGGCAATCTCATGCTGATATTGCTCACTAGCTGATGAGACTCCAAATATTAGCCTTTTGTACCGGTATACTCCGTTGTGCACTGCAAATGTAGTTATCTCTCTTGACTCCGGGGTAAGCTCTAGCTGATGGTATCCCCACTTGAGATCGAGTTTGGTGAAGATTGCAGAGCCGTTTAGTCCTTGCAAGATTTCATCCACAGTGGGTATGGGGTATCTTTCCCTGATTATTGCCTCGTTTGCTTTTCTCATGTCTAAGCACATTCTGATATCATTGTCACATTTCTTTGGGAGTACCACTACAGGATTTACCCAAGGTGTAGGTCCTTCTACACGTTCTATAATGTCCATGTCGATTAGTTCATTAATCTTTTTCTCCACTGCATCCCTCAAATGATAAGGTATGCGCCTCAGTGGCTGTGCTACTGGTTTCACATTTGGATCAATGTACAGGCTGATCTGTTTGGTGTTTAGCTTTCCTACTCCTTTGAACACTTTTGGATACTTTTCTTTAAGAGTGTGCTTTAAATCTGTGACAGCCGCCACATTTTCACCTATTTTCAACACTCCTAACTTTATGGCAGTCTTTTTCCCCAGGAGTGGTTCACCATTACCTCTAATCACAATAAATTCAGCCTCTTCAGTCCTGTCACCAATCTTGATTTCACATCTGAATGCACCTTTAACCGTGAGTGCCTGTGCTGAGGAATATGCATATAAATTCCTCTGCTCTTTGGGTACATATGAGTGACATTTTATCTTTTCAGCTTTTAGCTTTTCCCATATGTTTTCTCCCATCACATTACTTGTAGCTCCAGAGTCAACTAACATTTTCAACTCTATTTCCCCAACAGAAAAGGTAAGTTTCTCAGGTACATTATCATCATTTACAGTAAATGCATAATCATCTTGCTCAACAGCATTCACATTTTGTTTCTTTTGTCTTTTGGTACGACACATTTTTGAAAAGTGGTCCTTACCATTACACTTGTGACATGTTTGTCCTCGTGCTGGGCATTTGGGATCTTTGCCCATGTGGTCAGTATAACCACACCTGTAACATTGTCTGTCTGTTTTATTATCATCTCTCATTTTTCCTTTTGGTCTGTTGTTCTTCTCTTTCTTTGCTGTAAAAATCCGGCTGACCGTGTCCTCTCCTTTCTTTTCCCCGGCGACACTCATCGCCGCCATCTGCTCCTCCACGCGTTCGCAGTGTGAAGCCACCTCCAATATGCGAGTTAGGGTTAAGCCTGGACCCTCCTCAAGCAGCTTTCTCCGTACATATTCAGAAGTGCATATACTCAGGATAGCGTCCCGTATCTGGTTATCATTGTCACCTTGAAAGTCACAGTCTTTTGCAGCTCGCCTTAAACGTGTACAAAATTGTTGCACAGTCTCACCTGCTGTTTGGGACAATTTGTGGAAAGTTTGGCGTGCGTATGCTGCATTCACTTGAGGAACAAAATAAGTGTTGAGTGCAGTCACTGCAGCGGTGTAATCCTTTGCCTCTCCCGTCTGTGGTAGAGTGGAGAAGACGTCCTGCACGTCTTGTCCGGCCAAGTGCAGTAGAAGAGCGCGTCTCCGCTGTCTGATTGCGTCTGTAGCATTATCCGTCAAAATAAGACCTTTCCCATCAGCAAACAACTCGAAGGATGTTAACCACCGCTTCCATCTCGGTCCGAGCGTAGCTGGATCAGTGTAGCAGGCGAACGGTTGAATACCCGACTTTTCCATGTTAGCCCACAAGTTTTTCGCTAACACCGTGCCGCCGCTGGGTCTACTTCTCACAAAAACAAATCCAGGTCCGTGTCATCCTCGTCGCCATTGTTGTGTGCCCACCTTATTACTAAATTAGGTAGAGCACTCTGAATTGAATCAGGACATAAAGCACGGTCTTTATCTTGCTTTATTGAATACTGTCCATCTAACAACTAGCCACTTAACGGGGCCTCCTTCGGACAACAACATCCGGTTCAAAGGTCATCACATTAAGACATAGCCATATCAATACATGACAGCATTTAGTTGTCAAGAAACAGGAGGAAGTTTTAGGAGTGACAGCGGTTTTGAGATGTGAGAGATTTGCGACGTTTAGCGCAAATCTTGTGTAGTTAGTGTGTAGTGTAGTCAATAGTTTTGTTGTGTGTGTCAGAGCAATGAGGCGACTGCTGAATGTTACAGGAGTTACAGCAGTGATACATCTGCTGTTGTCAGGCCTTCAGGTATCAGGCTGTTTTGTACATACATTAGCCGCACCTGACTAAAGGCCGCAGGTGTTTCAATGTTGACTTATCATATGTAAGAGAATATGCACAAAGGGAATTGTCAGGAAAGAGATGGCTGTTTGGAGACACACCCCTTTTACTAATATTTTGAAAAACAAGTTATGGGTACATATTTGCATAACTTTTTAGGTATATGTACAAGTAGCGGTAATTACAAGTACGAAACATGTACTGGGCTTCATAAACGAGTAACAAATGTAGTATAACATTAAAGAAAAATAGATTCGGCCTACCTTTTAGGCTCAGGTGCAGTGACACGGCTTTAACAAGAAGAAAAGTCAGTCATTCACCACCATCTTTCTCTTCTTCCTGCGCACTAAAACCACCAAAGTTCTCTTCTCCAGTGTCGGAAACGAACAGGCTCAGGGTGGCTTCGTCATCCACTCTCAGCTTCTCTCCTTCGTTGTCACTTTCAAAACCAAACAAATCCTCGTTGTCAGTGTCAGAGTCGAACACCCTCTGAAGGGCCGTGGCGGTGTCCTGCTCTCCATCATGCAGCAGTCCAGCCCTTCGAAATCCGTTGGTGATCATGGATGTTTTCACACTTTTCCACGCTGTCAGAATCCACTGGTGGAGTTGAGCATAACTTGCTTTTCGCAAGTTTATCGCCGCTCGTCATCCACGCCTCCCGCTGAACGCGTAGCGCTACTTTGAAGTTTGTTTTTCGCGCTACTTCGTACGGCACTATGTTGCCTGGCGGACGGACATGTGACCAACATACCACTCTTGACACTGTGGGTCTGATCACATGCCCTTCCGCCAGGCAACGTAGTGCCGTACAACAGCGGAACAAATAAAACAAATCCTCTTACGATATCACAAAAATCATGGACAATCCATAGAAAAGCCGCAGGGTTCAAAGCTTGTGCAAAAAGTAGCTGCTTATAGCCCGACAATTACGGTATATAATTAATTGCCCAACATTGGTCTTTATATACTGTATTTTGCAGACAGAGAGTTACAGGACTCTCTCCCAGACCACAGACTCATAATACAAGTCAGAGTTTTATTAAAAAAAGAAAGAAAGAAAGTTGTGTTTTCAAAATTGGAGTTCAAGTTATTTTTACTTCCAATTGTGTTAACATACTACACAGGTCATGAAGATTTTTAAAAATTTCATTGTAAGTGGGCTAAAGCAGTTAATTAAATGTAGTCTAACATAAATGTAAATGCTGTAATTTGATTATTTTAATAAACCATGTAACTTGGATGGATTAGATGCTGGCGTGACCACAGTGCACACGTCTGCTGTCGCTCACAGTGGTCCAAGGGATCGCTCAGGGAGTTTGTGTGTTTGCTCAGACACATGAAAAATTAGAGGGAACATTGATGGGGTGGATGCATCCATTATAAACAACTTTTGTTCTTTAGTGAGTGAAATTGCAAGCACAGCTAATGTAAAGCTCCAAAATAAGCATTTCACAGTTAGTTTATCATTTTCAACTCTGCACCACTCCTCATGTCTCTCATCAGGGCCCTGTGAAGCAGTGAGAAGTGCAGTGCAGGCCCTGCCTCCAGCCAAAGCAGGCATCTGGAGCCATGCAGTCACGTGCGGTTTGTAAAAAAAAAAAAAAAAAAAAAAAACTTTCAGTGAACGGCTCTGCCCCCAGCCAGCATTCATACACAAAGGCAGGGGTCACAGGGCTGTATTTCACCATTGCATAGTCACATTCTGACTATGTGATTGTAATGCCATCGTGGCAGGAGATCAAATTTATGTAAAACTATGTTTTAACTTTTGGCCCTGACCGTATATACAGGACAGGGGAACGGCGAAATTCTCCCTTTGAACATGTCCTGCTGCAGAGACAGAGTGGGTGTACCTTCTAATGTTGGCTGGAATTTCAGGGAGGGTGAGAGCGTAACACAGAGTGGCTCCGGAGTCTACAAGAAATTCCACATTCTCACCGCTCACAGACATTGCATACATAGGCAGAGATTTAAATGTACATATTTTTGATGTGTTTTTGATGTGTTTAAAAAAAATGATGTGTTGCTTGCTGTGTTCTACGGAGAGGGGAGGGGAGCTGCTTTCTCTTCTCTCCACCCACACTTTCAAACACCTTTCTTTTATCATTCATCCAATGCTCATCAACCGACTTAACCCCTTTATTTGTCAACATTTCTTTTTCTTTCTCACAACTTCATGCCTTCTTTCCACATTTTTTACCATCAAGTCAAAGATTGGGTTCTCTCCTTGGCCACCCGGTGGAGCGTGCGCCACAGTCCACGCCCCAGCCCTTAACTCCGCCGTGCTGATTGTCTTGGGATCCCATGTTATTCGCCAAGCATCCTTTGCCTTCCACGGACGAAAAGTGCTAAAACACCTCCACCCACCGCCTTCATCGGCGCTTAAGTGTCCTTCTGCAACTCAGCTGACGTCCCGTGAGCCACTGCACCAGGGGCCATTAAATCCTTTATCTAGTTAAGACGTCAGGAAATTGCTGCGCTCTTTAAGCCCAGCCCTTCTCACAACTCACCTACCCCTTGGCCAAACAAAGAAATCTAGTGACCTATAGACATACACAAATACACACATAGGTTGGACACAGCTCACCGGTGCAGATTCTCCCCTAGTTCTATAGGATGATCTTGGTGTGTCACTAGGGTTGCCAACCGTCCCTTAAAAAACGGAATCGTCCCGTATTTAGAAACAAAAGTACACGTCCCGTATTGAGCTGAAAAGGGACGCACTTTGTCCCGTAATACAGTGAGAATCAAAAGTAGTCTATAAGTTTTAATGTAATTAACGCTTTGTTTGAAAACATAATTCCCAGCCCCGCTCCTGCTTTGTGACCAATGAGCTGACAGCACACTTATGACAATTCGAGTATGACAATTCAGATTACCGCTCATCTCATTGGTTGAGGAAAGGTCGCTTGCGGAGAAAATACCGGAAGACAACAGATGACCACAACAAAACGCATGGCTGACAGGGAAACAAACGCCGACACTGCGGTGCAAGTCTCAGACGACAGTACACCTGAAGCTGGGCAAACACTGTGCGATTTTCAAACTGCACGATTGGCTCGCATGGGTTATAAGTTCGTAGGTCACGATGCAGGGTCTCACACTATACCGCCCGATGCTCTGATGCGACCTGAGTGCTCACACTGTGCCTCCATAAAATGAAGGTTATAACAGAAATTCTGTCGCTCGTTCTCCCTCTTTGTCTTTCACTCACACAGACACACACCACCATCAACTTTGCTAAATTGCTAATGAAAAACACTGATCAGGCAGCTGTGATTGAGCAGCAATGTAAATCCGACTATTTTCACGGTTGTTGTGGTCGTGATAATTTGGTGATGCCACTTTGAAAAGGCTCGGATGAGCTTTCCAAAGTTCTACAAGTTGTGCCTCCATCGCTTGTGTCCAGATCACACGCCGCACAGCCGTGCTGCTCCGTCTTTTTCACCGACGTTTACGTGTTTGCGTGTGAGCAGTGTGAGCGGCTGCGGTGACACCCTCACGAGCGATTGATGATCGGGAGCTGGTCGTGAGGTGTTAATCGCTTCTCGTTACCCCACGTATACTACACGATGCACGATGAAGGCCAAAATCCGGCCGATCACCAAATCGGTCGCACGACTCAAAAATCGGCTCAAAATGGGCCAAAAATCACACAGTGTGAGCCAGGCATTAGACCAGCAATGTTTGTTCCTCTCAGAGAAAAAAAAAAAGGCTACAAAAGTACAGGGAAGAATGGGAAAAGGAAAACACCTGGCTGGAAAAGTGCACGATAACACCTATAAAGCGCACTGCACTGTGTGCCGGCGCACTTTTTCCATAGGCATGCTTCTAATGGTGGGCACATGAAGAACATGAGGGGCGTGAAAGCTCGGGGAACCCTTAACCAATTTTTGTCCACCAGTCCACGGCAGAAGCAGATATGGTATGTAAACACTGGTTTGTTTGTTTTTAAACCCTCTGGTTAAGGTTAAAATGGGCATGTGCAGTGAATATCAGCGCTATGTGGCCAGAAGTGTGATAATATAATTTATTTTGTGTAATAAACAACTGCAAGGATAGATGATTACAACAAATAGATGAGTAATACATAAAAGTAATACATAGATGAATAATGATGATGAGTTTTGATGCGTAATCATGGGAACAAGTGGGTTTACAAACGGGAGCAAAAGCTGAAATAATGCCTCTGCTGAAGCCAATTGCACTAAATGCACTAAATGTGCACTGTTACAAGAATATTTTTCTTTCTATTGTTTTCTATTGATTTATATAATTTTAAGTTAAGCAGGACAGAGTTCTTTTAAAGAAAGATTTACTTTTATTCTCAAAAGTTAAGCATGACAGGCTTCTGTTTAAGAAAGAGACCTGTTTTATTGTGTTAATGTTGTCATTTTGAGCTAAAAATAAATGGCTAAAAGATTTTAGTTTCCCATGTGTTGATATCACAAAGAATATGCATCTACTTAAATCAAATTCAAGTCAAATGGTTAAAAAAATAATTTCACACACAAAAAAAGAGCTAAAAAATTCACCACACTGGGAAGGGTGAAGACAACTGGGTCGCCCGGCCTTGGCCACGAGGTGTCCCTTATTTATTTCTCAGGGAGTTGGCAACCCTATGTGTCACTGAGGACTTGCCCCACAACTCCCCCTTTTTGAAGTTTTGGTGAGACTGAGCATTGACTTTGTTCCTCTGGGTGATCAGCCGTCTTTGGGGTCAATCCTCAGTGCCCACTCTCGGAGCATCCCGTTCGTGAAACCAAGCTGGTTGTGGAATTTTGTAAATAAAGTCTGCAACACGGAAAGAGCTGTGATCAAGCCATTTATTACTGTGCAGGAGAGCCAACACACACATCAAACATCACAGTTCAAATTCATGCCAGCTCTGCCCTTGGGATGTCTCAGCTCCTATTTTATACCTCCTCCCCACACACAACTCTCTGTATCTTTTAGTTACAACAGGTTTCTTTCCCACAGGCTGTGGCTGGGCAGAGAGCAACTCCCACTATTGTTTCCCAGGAAGCTCCTGGCACCAGTCATCTTGGGAATTTCGTCCTTCCATGCCCTAACAGTTAGCAGATAACATAGCAAAACATCATTAGGCCTAGCTAAGCAGTTCTTTATGAGGTCATACTGACACACACACACACACACACACACACACACACACACACACACACACACACTCCTAAGCATCTCATCTAAGCAAACAAAGGTTATACCAAATCCTTCAGTGAGATTCTAAACGCATAAATATAAATTTAAGGATAATCTAGAATTTTCCCAACAATTGAAAACTTCAAATGTTTAAAAAGGTAAAAATTAACTGACAAAATTATTGTCAGGAAACATTTTAAGATAGAGAGTGGAACTGTTTTACACCCTGTGTTGCTTCACTTCTCATTTATTAACAACCAAAATCTTTACAAAAACATTCAATTTCAATTCAATTTCCAAATTAAAGCAAACATAACAAATAATGAATATTGTCCAACATCAAAACAGAATATTAAAGTCTAACTTCACTTGAATACATACCAGTCAGGTTACAAGCATTAAGAATTACAGCATCTTAAACATCTACAGTAATGCCAAAAAAGCAGAAAAACAGTTTTTCATTACAGTAGCTGAGCAATAAAACAAACAAACAAACAAAACAAAAAAAACATGCTCACAGCCACTCAAATAATCTTAAAGGGTCATAAAAGCAAAAAGTTTACCATTTAAATTTGTTATGATGACAAAGGTACATTTATTGATTCTGTCTTAAGATTATTATAAGAAAGTAAAATTAATTTAAAAAACTAAAAAAATAGGCATGAAAACAACAAGGTTATCAAGACTTTAGATGTCTAACAGAGTACTCACCACCTATGTAATAGTAATAATAATAATAACTGATACTGAAAGCTAAACAGAATTAAAAATAAGAGTTCAAATCAACTCAATTACTCCATTTCCTCCTCAGAATCTGCTGTATTACCCTGAACACACTGCAACAGCTCCTCAGGCATGTCTTGCTTTGGCTCACACAACAGACGCAATAATGTTTTCTAGGTGTGGATTTCCCTTTGCCTCCTCCTCAACTCTTTCCAACACCTTCCCATAGGTTCCGTCTTTCTTCAGATTATACACAAAGTTTTCAAATATAGTGAGCAGAGGAAAGGAATACTCAATCACACTCTGTTCAGTCTTTGGAAATCCATAGAAAAATCCACCACTGTGCAAACCAAACACTTGTCCATGAGCATCAAATACTGGGGAGCCAGAAGAGCCGTGATACATGAAAGAGTTGTAGGTCACATAGATATTTTCATACGGGTCATTTTTGATCGCCTGATTGATTACACAAAGAGTGATGATGTATTCCTTGATGTCGTCTAAATTTTTATGAACAGCCTCCTCTCGTCCCTCTTTCACAATGATACACGTAGGATCCATTTTTTTCACTCCTTGTCCTGGGTGTCCAACAACACAGGCTGCACCATCTAAAGGTACAGGTCCAAATCTCTTGAGGAGCCCTGGTGGAACCTGGCTCTCTGTTTCTAGCTTAAGTATGACGTAATCTAACTTATCATTGCCAACAAACACCTTGGCATTAATCTTGTTCTTGTCTGATTCTTGTTTTTCAAAGTTAAAGACAGCAGTAATGTTTACATGTTCATGCCAATTAGGTAATTTTGAATCAATCCAGTATTTGAATAAGTGGGCATTTGTCAAGACAAAGTTGTCAAACAGCACAAAGCCTGTGCCCTGCTTTATGAAAGAACCAGTTATAAAACAAACTGACTCGCTCAGTTCAAGCAGCAACCTGACTTGGTGAATTTCACTAAAAGACTGTTGGATCTTTCCAAAGTTTTCCTTCCTCAGTTTCAGTGTTTTCTGGAAAGAATTTTCAGGGAATCTACTTTCCATCCATTGTTTCAGATGTAGAAACTGCTCACACAGTAGCTCATAAACCTCCTTATGTCAATGCTGCAGCCTGTTTCTTTCGCTGCCGTTGTTATACTGATTCCCTTCTGCTGTGCAAGAGTTAAGACTGATCTTGTTTCTCTTGTGCGCTCTGCATTATTTGATGCATGTGGAGGATTTTGCAGTTTCTGTTGCCCAGGGATGGCTACTTGATTTACATCTTGTGTTTCTGCATTGGCTTTCTGTAGACGATATATCTGGAATTTCTTCTTGTCCAGTCTATCAATTTTGTCTGTGCACTCAGTCTTACATTTGTCAGTGATGTTGATCAATTCAAAGGAGCCGCGGTCATCAGTGAAGCGGCCATCTCTTTTCAGAGCCTCTTCCACAGTTATCCCGTTCTCTCCGTAAACACAAAGATACTTGAACTGATTTAGTATTGTGAATTTGAGATGCTTGTTTGGTTTTAGGTTTTTCCCTCCGGTTGTATCAATGTAAAAGACAGAATAGGAATCTTTTGGACGTATATCTCTGACATCTTTGGGCTCCCCTACCTGTTTATTATTTATACTTGATATGTTTAGGATTTCACCATCACTGATACAAGAACAAGGAAAATGTGTTGGAATAATTGTAATAATAATAATAATCATAATAATCATAGTAGATGTTGTTGTTATACTGGACAAGGGCCGTGCAGAGATGTTTAAAGGGCCGGGTGCTCAAAGTTAAAAGGGGCACACAAGAATCTAATATGGAATCAAATCATACTATATCACTGTGATTAGGTGGGGATAATGCAAAGTAAATGTAGCCTGTGTTTTACCTGATGGGGTACAATATTGTTGTTGAGCGGCTGCTGCTGCTCCTGCTCCTGCTGCTGGAGGGCAGGGCTGTGTTCATCTGAGACTGTAGACATTAAAAGGTCCATAGGAGAGATGGTAGCTGATTAAACAGGTGTTATGAGATAAAAATAAAATGCAAAGATTGGTAACACTCTTTTCCTCTCTTCCTCCTTCTCCTCATTTCATCTATCACTCTCCACTTGCTGTCCAACTGAGAACAAGGCACAGTTTGCTAATGCATTTATCTATTATTTTATTATCCACACTTAAAAACTCTCGCACCTAATTCGAGTGTATTATAAACAGATAAATATGAAGGCATGCCGGCTCGGACGTCGCCCGGATCAACAAGGTCCGCGTCAGGTGTTGAGGAACCAGGGCACCCTGACGAGAAGTGGGCTACTGGAACAAGAAGGCATCGGTGGGCAAGAGACGAAAACAGGGCGTTGTTGGAATGCTACTACGCAAGTAACCCCGGCGGAAGGGGCTACATGAATAGGATGAGGGACCTATGGATTCTTCGATACCCAACATCCACAATGACGGCGAAACAACTAGTAGCTCAGTGTTCCAACATTCGAAAGAAGGGACTGAGATTGACGAGGTACAACATAAATGCTACGGCAAGGAGGAGTCAGGACGCCAGGTCAGGGGGGAGATATCATCACCACCACCCGAGATTGGGTACATAGCCCCAAGTGCGACAGGAGAAGGATCGTTGAGTGCGAGAGGAACTGACCTGAAAGATAGGATCATTGCCAAGCTTGAAACCTGGACCCCCCGTAGCCGGTTACCAAGATTGCGTGAAGTACCCTCAGAAGGTCTGCTAGATGATGTTAATGCAGCACTACGGACGATACCTACAGCCACGATTACCGACACTAACAAGCTGATCTACAATACGGCAGCAGTGATCAGTGAGATGCTTGGCTACAAGTTGAACAGCCACAAGGGAGTGGAGGCAGTACCCTCCATGGAGAAGGAGGCTAGACTAACTAACGGAAAGGTGCGACAAAGAAGGTGCATAAGAAATACCTGAGGCCTTGGAAACTGCCAAGCAAAGACTCACAGCCTTGGCCAGCCGCTTGAGGAGGTACACCAGAGAGATAGAAGGAAGGAAGGAAGAATAAACCAGCAAAGGTGTACTCTCAGTGGCAAGGGAACAATAATAAGAGAACAGCACCACCAAGGCTGGAGACGGAGCAATACTGGAAGAGCATATGGGAAGCTAGTGGATCTGAGGGCAGACCATAGCGACCTCCCTGAACAGGGTCCAGTAACCATCACAGTGGCAGATATCCAAGAAAGGGTCTCCAGTATGAAGAGCTACTGGTAGACAGAACAGTCAGCCGAGACTGCAAGACCAGACTAACCAACCTGTGCACTGCCTGGATTGATTACAAGAAGGCCTATGACTCAATGCCCCACAGCTGGATACTGGAATGCCTAGAATTGTACAAGATCAATGGGACCCTAAGAGCCTTCATCAGGAACTCAATGGGGATGTGGCGTACAACACTAGAGGCCAACTCCAAGCCCATAGCACAAGTCACCATCAAGTGCGGGATCTACCAAGGAGATGCTCTGTCCCCACTGCTGTTCTGCATAGGCCTGAACCCCCTCAGTGAGATCATTAACAAGACTGGCTACGGATACCGACTACGGAACGGAGCAGTTGTCAGCCACCTCCTGTACATGGATGATATCAAGCTGTATGCCAAGAGTGAACGAGACATCGATTCACTGATCCACACTACCAGGCTATACAGCAATGACATTGGAATGTCGTTCGGGCTGGAGAAGTGTAGTCGGATGGTAACAAAGAGAAGGAAGGTAGTCAGAACTGAGGGGATTGAACTACCAGAAGGCAACATTGCAGACATAGAGGACAGTTACAAGTACCTGGGGATCCCGCAGGCGAATGGGAACCATGAAGAGGCCGCTAGGAAAGCTGCAACCACCAAGTACCTGCAGAGGGTCAGGCAAGTCCTGAGGAGTCAGTTGAACGGTAAGAACAAGATCCGGGCCATCAACACGTACGCCCTGCCCATGATCAGGTACCCTGCTGGAGTAATAGGCTGGCCAAAGGAGGAGATAGAAGCCACTGACATAAAGACAAGAAAGCTCCTTACCATGCATGGAGGGTTTCACCCCAAGTCCAGCACCCTCAGGCTGTACGCTAAGCGGAAGGAAGGGGGTCGGGGACTGGTGAGTGTCAGCACCACAGTCCAGGATGAGACAACGAACATCCAAGAATACATCACGAAGATGGCCCCAACTGACAGCGTGCTCAGTGAATACCTCAGGCAGCAGAAACCCAAGAAAGAGGAGGGAGACAGGCCCCTGCACGGTATGTACCACCGGCAGATAGAGGAGGTGGCTGATATCCAGAAATCCTACCAGTGGCTGGACAAAGCTGGACTGAAAGATAGCACAGAGGCACTAATCATGGCAGCACAAGAACAAGCTCTGAGTACAAGATCCATAGAGGCTGGGGTCTATCACACCAGGCAAGACCCCAGGTGCAGGCTGTGTAAAGATGCCCCAGAGACAATCCAGCACATAACAGCAGGATGCAAGATGCTAGCAGGCAAGGCATACATGGAACGCCATAACCAAGTGGCCGGCATAGTGTACAGGAACATCTGTGCCGAGTATAACCTGGAAGTCCCGAGGTCAAATGGGAAATGCCCCCAAGGGTGGTGGAGAATGACCGAGCTAAGATCCTGTGGGACTTCCAGATACAGACGGACAAAATGGTGGTGGCTAACCAACCGGACATAGTGGTGGTAGACAAACAGAAGAAGACGGCCGTAGTGATCGATGTAGCGGTTCCGAATGACAGCAATATCAGGAAGAAGGAACACGAGAAGCTGGAGAAATACCAGGGGCTCAGAGAAGAGCTCGAGAGGATGTGGAGGGTGAAGGTAACGGTGGTCCCCGTGGTAATCGGAGCACTAGGTGCGGTGACTCCCAAGCTAGGCGAGTGGCTCCAGCAGATCCCGGGAATAACATCGGAGATCTCTGTCCAGAAGAGCGCAGTCCTGGGAACAGCTAAGATACTGCGCAGGACCCTCAAGCTCCCAGGCCTCTGGTAGAGGACCCGAGCTTGAAGGATAAACCGCCCGCAGGGGCGTGCTGGGTGTATATATATATATATATAGAGAGAGAGAGATATATATATAGTAATAATTTTTTAAAAAATCTATACACATAAAACACACACATTTATAGCTCATCCAGAATACTGTAAATACTATGGCCACAAGTTTGCATCATGGTGCTGATCTGGAATCCTTCCTTATTATTTAGTCCTAGTGCTATAATAATAAAGTAAAAATAATACAAAAAGTATTTTTGATGATGCAGTTTCTTTGACTATCCACTCTGTGCAGGCAGAAAGCCTATTAAATGTTAGAAATGTAGAGTTATAGTAATCAGCATTTTGTCATATTTGAAATATAAATCTAATATAATGTACATACTGTACAGACTTAATGTACAGTCTGTTTTTTATATCATAATTACAATAATTCATAATTATGTGATATGCATTTTAAATAGTTTTTAGTAAAATATAAGCCCCCCAGAAAGGCAGGGAAAGCTGTGTAACCTGCTTTAAAACTAAATATATCCCCTAAAACAGTGGACAGAGCTACAGACCCATGACAGTCCTACCCAGTTAGCTAGCAGCTATGACCAGCACTACTTGTGTAGATAAATAAAAAGACAAGTAATGTTTTTCGCGCTGCTCATTTGTTTCAATTCATTAGGCCCTGATGAATCTTCACGTGGCATATTACAAAGTCTGTATTATTAACTCTGTAATTAGGCGCCATTCTTCTTATTTTGCGGCACTGTTGTTCAATCGGGGAACGCTCTCTGTTGAGGAGAAAAGCATGAATTTGTTTGTATACGGATTATCCATTGTTTAAATGTCCCGGTAGTCGAAAAGGAGGCACAGCTGTTGAGAAATGCTAGGAGCTAACTGGGCGCTAACCGTATGTCGCAATGTTGGCAAAGAGAGGAAGTGACGTAACATTTGCGCATGCGGGGTACCGATCGGGTAGTGGCCCAATGGACGCCGCGTACAGTATTAACAATTTGAACCATTGACGGTAGAAAATACGTTTTCTACCGTCAATGGTTTGAACGCGGCACACAATGACGTGTCCTTGGGCGACGAATTGAAACAAAGGTCGTGTCCAAATTCATGGGCTGCATCCTCCTGAGGCCGCATTTGTAGACCGATTACGTCACAGCGACGCGCCGAAGGCTGTCCAAATTCGTAGACTCCTCCGAATGCAGCCAACAAATGCGTCCTCCTTTTCCCCAAATTTGAAGGATGGGTCGGGTGTGTCCTTCTTGGCCCACCATATCCCAGAATTCATAGCGCGGCCCAGCCAAGCTCCAGTTTCCGGCAATGGCGGCCGCTACTAAGTTTTAAAATTACTCTTATTAATCTTTCTGGGTCACAAAATAAACTTTAAACATATTTTCAGGCGAGAATGTGGGTTAGCTCGTTGATAATTAAAAATGAACACAAAAAACGGAGAAAGATTTCGGGGTCCATTTTCGATTTTCCTGCCGTGGCGCTGACAACCGGAAATACTCTGAATTAAGGGCGGGAGTAGATCGAGAAGGCTAGACTGTCCAATTCCATAGCCGTTTACTTCCGGCTATGGACCCGACCTCCTGAGGACCCGGCCCACGTAGACCGCGAAGGCCGGGTCCTCAGGAGGATGCAGCCCATGAATTTGGACACGACCAAAGCCACACTCATCACTGGTCGGGATCGTTACCACGCTTTCTTCTTTATGGATGAGCGATACATTTTTTTTTTCAAATCCTAGAAGACCGATTGAAGAGCTCGGGCTCGTCTTACGCTCAGATCCTAGTTCACTTTGACTTCATCTGAAACTTGTAAACGTAAAATTTGCTTCTTTTTTTTTTTAAAGCTAATAATTCTAAAACAAAAACAATAAACAAAACTATAACAATTGGTTATATCAGATGTAATTTATCTGACTTTATAACAGAGGATAATATCCAGCATAGTAAAATAAACTGAGTGAGTTTGTGTCTGGTAGAAAGGCACAATAGCAGCTAAACTTCCATGCATGATCGGTTCCTACTCACCAAACTACTGCTGGGACAGAGATCTGCTGACATCTGGAAGGAAGCAGAAAGCAACTGAATGATACTGAGCGGAATGAATCCGTGACCAAGAAAGACTTACTCACATGGTAACCTATTAGCCAACCACATGTGAACATGTGTTTTGGGGGCGTTTTTAGTTAGCATGTTAAAAGCTGGATGGGTGTAGGAATAATCCCACAGTTGAGTTAAATAGGTCACGAAACTTTCGTGACGAAAGTAATTTAAGCTTCTTACTATTTGCACATGTTGGTGTCTCTTAGAACCATTGGTCTGTAGTCCTGTGTGCGGACAGGGGTGAAGGAAGAGAGGGAGATATTGCATGATATTATAATGTATAACCCTCTGTAATAGGAATAAATGAATCAGTATGGTATTTTCCCTCATTTACATGCTGTTTGATTGGCTGCAGTGTCCTGAGAGAACCTGGCACTCTGTGTACATATTTCCCTTGGATGTGCTTGAACCCTTTAAAGCCTGGTGTATTAAATTTGATACAAGTTTTTTGTGACTTTGAATAAATTGCAATACATTTTGAAGGAAATGTTATTTTAAATTCTAGATTTAGCAAATATGATACAAATTAAAAGTACATTAACTAAAATGAACAAAAGTATAGTAATTACAATTTAGAGAGTGCCAAGATGAGTAAACCTGATGAAACTTTACACCAAAACAAATAATGTATTAAGAGCAGAAGGAAGCATGTTGCTGGGTTTCGTAACAGTCCCTAGTCACACGTATTCAACAAAAATACAAAAGTAAAAATACAAAAAGTGTGTAAACAAAGATGGGGAAACATGATGTGTTTGTCCGCTGGAGCTCTCTGCAGAACACAGTAACATGGTTAACTAGTGGAGTGCTTTGATCCCACTCTGTCATCTTGTTGTGTTTTGTGGTTTGAGCATTTGAGATGAAGCACAACAGCTGCTGTTTTAAACATCATATATGGAAAATAAACTTAACTCAAAACATAGACAGTAGATTGACACAAACATGTAGTAGATGTCTGATACCACTGGAGTGGAACCTGCCTCTCATCATATAACAGCTGGGATAAACTCCAGTGCCCCTGTGACCTTGATAAGGATAAGTGAAAGAGAATGAATAGAGAGATGGATGTAAGCACATCGCATCAGGCTCCCTCGTGTGGCCATTTAAACACACTGCAAGCAACGTCCTCCATTAAAAGATAAAGCATGAAATGACAAGATGGGACTACACAGAATGATAACCAAACTGTTTACAATGTGTGGATACAATGTTTTAATGTCAAGCATCCATTCAATGATAACAGAAAAAATGTACACGTTGTAATTTCAGAACTTTTCTGAGAATCATCTTTTTTTTAATTTCTTTTCTAACTCAGAAGATAATTTCAACCCAACTTTTTTAGTTTGTTCGCTTCTTGTAGACACTTTTCTTCTATTTTTTATTCTGCTTTTTATGTGACTCCAGGACATATGAAATATTTTTATAATGAGAAATTGCTGTTACTCAATTTGAAGAAGCACTGACAAAAGGTATATATAAGCAACTGTGTGAAATGTCTAAAATGTTTTGTCTGTCGTTATTTAAACAATATGATGTTTGAAATCTTTATAAAATATTTTTGGTATCGTTTTGCTACTTCCATGCTTCTGCCCTCTGTTTCACACTAATCCAAAGAAGCATTTGGCTTGAAAGTTTATCATAATTTAAATATGTTTTATAGAAACTTTTCCCCACCATGGAGCCAATTCCTTTTGAAAGGGTAAAAGTGCGTTGACAAATTACTGGTAAGTAACATTTTAAGATTGAAAGACTACAAAGACACATAAAAGTCTTTAAATCAGTGCAGACAAAAATACAGATTTTGAACATATAAAGAACCTTCCTCGTGAAGCGTTGTAGCTTGTCATCGACTTCATCTCAACTTTTTACCACACAGACAAGGAACTGCTGCGATGCTTCACTTCCCATTTATTATCAACCAAATATTGTTTAATGGTGACTTTTCAAAATGAACTCAAACAAATACAAAGAAAAAAATTAATCTGTATTTTCCAACATCAAAATAACAAATGAAAAAAGAATATGTATCGAAACGTAATAGCGAAAAGTAATGAAAGAAATGCAAATTAAACTAAATGCATGAAGTCTGTCATTGAACACGGTGTGACCCAGGACCACGACACAGTCTTTATGAAAGAAAGGAAAATTTGCACTTTTGAACTTGTGTTCAAAAATGTGGTAACTTTATGTTTAGACTTACTGAATGAAACGCGAGTGAGTTTTAAAAACATGCAGGAAGTTTAAAATCAAAAATAAATTCCATTTTCAAACATCAACAAAAATCAAAAACTGTAAAACTGACAGTCTCTGAGTACATCACAACCACATTAGTTTCATCTTCAGAAGCAGAAACATTTTCTGTTATTACTAACTACTGAAATCCTGTTTAGAATTTATTGATTTTATCAACCACAAGTTAAGAGCTAACAATCATATTGCCCTTATGCTGAAGGATTCTCTAACCTGAAGGACTGACTTCCATTTGCTCCACAGGATCCTCCTGCTTTATGTTGAGTACGTCTGTCAGTAACTTGTTTCCCTTTGCCTCCTCCTCAACTCTTTTCAACAGTTCCTCATTTTTACTTTCCTTCAGAGTATTCACAAACTTTTCAAATATCATAGTCAGCGAATGGGCATACTCAATTACACTCTCGACTTCTTTTGTAAAACCATAGGTATATCCTCCAGTGTGCAAACCAAAAACTTTGCCAAGTCCATTAAACACCGGAGAGCCAGAGGCACCGTGATACATGAAAGTGTGGTAGGTCCCTACTTTTCCTGCTTTATGTCCACCCTGCAATATTTTTTCAATGCCTTTCTTTCTGACATGATCACTGAGCGAGTTTATGATTAATGGCTTTTTGTACTGACTTAAATAATCAGCAGCAGCCTGCTCTCTCTTCTCTATCTCAATGATAAATGTAGGATCCATTTCTTTCACTCGCCCTGCTGGGTGTCCAATGATGCAGGCTTCACCATTATCAGGCAGTGGACCAAACTTGCTGAGCAGCCCTCGTGGGACCTTTATCTTCTGTGCTGTCTTTTGCTGGTTTGGTTTTGATCCTTCAGGGTTGAGCTCCAGAACTGCATAATCTAGCTCAGCATCAAAGTCAATGAATGTATTCTCTGCTCTAAAGCAGTAGAAATTTGCTTCTGGCTCAGGCTCCTCATAGTCAAAAATAGCAAACACTTCTACATCCTGCTGCAGCTCCTTTCCTTCAACGTAACCTTTAAACAAATGTGCGCTAGTCAGGATGAAAGTATCAAACAGCACAAAGCCTGTTCCCGTAGAAACATCCTTAATAAAGAGTTTGCAAACTGACTTTCCCAGTTCTAGCAGCTTCCTGACTCTGTAAACTTGGCTGAAGGACTGCTGGATCTTTCCAAAGTTCTCCTTCCTGAGATTCAGTTCTTTCTGGAAAGAATCACCAGGGAATCTACTCTTCATCAATCGTTTCAGATCTGGACACTGGTCACGCAGTAGTTCATAAATCTCGTCTCTATCAACATCACTGCTGGTTTCTATCACTGTTTTTACACGGATTCCCTCCTGTCGTGCTAAATAGATAATCTCTGACTCTGATCTTCTTTCACATTTCCTTTGAGAATTATTTGATGGGCTTTCTTGCAGCTTTTCATGTTTTATTTTTTTTTTATCTTTTGGAAGGCGTATCTTAAATTCTTTCTGGTGTAGTTCTTTCACCTTTTGTGTGCATACAGTGAGGCGTTTTGGATTATTATTGTCAGACAGCTTAAAGTTGCCAAGGTCATCAATGAAGCGACCGTCTCTCTTCAGAGCCTCAGCCACAGTTATTCCCTTTTCTCCATAAACACAGAGGTTCTTGAACTGTTTTACATCATTATTTTTAAAAAGTTCCTTTGTTTTAGTGTGTAGCCCACCAACTGTGTCTATAGAGAAGACAGAATAGTGCTCTTTTTGATGCACTATTTTGGAATGTTGGACTTTACCTTCAACTTTTTCTGTTTTGTATAATATGATCAGACACTCACCATCATCAATACAAGAACAAGGGAAATGTGTTGCAACAATTGACTTCTTATCCTCTTTACCTAGCTGAATGATAATGTTCTCATCTGCACACTTAATCTTCTCATTGCATTCCTCATTTGATTTTATGGCTTCTAGAACTGTGCGGAGCTGATCACACTGAACAGTGTATTCATAACTATCTTGACCAAATTTCACTGTGAATTCATGTGAGTGTTGGACCTAGAGGAAATTAAAGAGATGGTTAGAAACAGAGTGGTGCTTAAAAAGCAAGGCAGAGCAGAATACTCATGTAATGTAACAGGATATACTTACAATGGAATCACTGTCATTTTCCTTCTTCACACATCGTGTAAATCCCTGCACAAATGACAGATATTAAGGTGAAATATAAATGAGGTGACATGTCTCAAAAAAGTCCAGACGCTTTTCTTTCCAAAGCTCCTTAGACTACGATGACCTGGATGACTGATAAGCTACACGGACATCTCAAAAACTTACAAGCGTATTTATTACTCCATTAGCTATTTTCACATCGACATAAGACCTCACCTGAGGGGATTTAGGTCCCTCTGGCTGCATGCTTGCGCTGCTGCTGCCACTGGGACTATCCTGATGAAAAACAAAAACAAAAAAAGAAAAGCACAGATAAAATTATTTGGCTGATAGATACAGAGTATAAATGGGGAAGCGATAACACTGCAGCATTGTTAGCTTTTACTTACCCTTTGCTTAGCCAAAAAGTCCCTAATATCACCTGTGTTCTTTGGCCGTTTGGGAGGCATTTTCTCCTGAAATCATGACCATAAAAGCAGAGTATGTCAAGTGCTTGTTCTTAATGGGGGAAGCAAGTCTCTGTTTTCTACTCTATTCTTCAAGGAGTGATGAGTTCAGAAAAATAATTAATATCTAAAAATATCCAGAAATGAAAAATGATGAAAATGCCTGTTGACACATATCATGAGCAAATACTTAGAAAATGTCACAATGCAATCAAACTCAGTTGAAGCAAACTCAGTTGGTTTTTTCTCCAACTTTCTCCAAGCTCAGGCTTGGCTGCTTTTGGAAAATACACTACACAAGTAGCAACAAATTGCCCGCCAAAAGTCAAAGCTATGTCACACTTCTAGTTACTCTTGAGCCATGCCTCTAAACTAATCAATATAGAGCCCTGCCCAGCAGCTTAATATGGTTGCTTAGAAGGACTTACACGAAAAGAGGTACCTTTTTGTTTCTCCCAAAAAGGCCTAACAGGAACATTTCTTGCTCTAGGAAACCAAAATACGGCATCTTCATACTCATTTTTGCAAGTGTTGAATTTTATTTTTTAACAAACTAGATGTAGCCTGTCTGTATATGGGTATTATATACCCATATAATTTATATGGGTATATATGGTATACATATACTCCAACAGGTATAATTTCAAAATTACAAGCAGAAAAAACCTGGACTAGCTGGCTCATTGATTTTTCCTGTGATTAGCATGTTTTAGCATGTTAAGACAAGACTGGTCTAATAACTTTATGTATACAGATGTCCCTGGTGAGTGTGTTTGATGAATGAATGAATGAATGAATGAAAGCTTTATTTGTCACACACAGGTTGCCCTGCTGCGAAATGGGGACCCCCCCCGACCTTACACACAAGACACAAACATTACATGGGGTTACAAGTTGGAGATTGGTAGCGTTACAGAAAAACACCGAAATGTCCACACAACGGGGAGGTACAAGAGGAAAAAAAGAGACCTCCACTCATGCTGTGCTTCCATGGTAGGACAGCACGAGAACAGGAAACAAAAAAAACTCCTCTGCACAAAAAAAGCACATGAATGTCCACGTCACAACATTATTAAGACATAACAAGCCACAGGGTTGGGTAGGGGATGAGGAGTAATCCCAGGCAACACAGCAGCAATCCTGCAACGGCGCCGTCTCTGCAGCGTGGGCCCAGACCCGCCTCGTGTTCCCGGGGGACAACAAGCATCGAAGGCGTTGGAAAGGGGGGGGGGGGGGGGGGGGGGGGGAGATGAGTGAGTGCTTATCAGTGTAAGTGTGTGTGTGTGCGTGTCCATAGTTCAGCTGAGACAGTGTCCTTCGCCCTATCAGGCTAAGTAAACAGTCCTCCAGCCAATCCAGGTGGCCTTGCATGGGATGGGGAGAATAGTCATCACACAGTCGTTATCAGGGAGTGTTTGTCCGGCTTCAGCCTTGGGCCTGCAGCTGGCGCCGTGGTGGTGTCTGCATTTTGATCCCGAATTCGTTGATTTTCTTTCCAAACGAGCAGCTCACGAGAATTTTCAAAGCTGATCTTTAACACTCTGATGCTGGTCTCTCGATCTCCCGTTGGAGAGCCGCGAGCCTCCCCATGATGGTATCAAACTTCTGATCCGTGGTGTTGTCATTCTTTTGATTCTGAGACCTCACAACTGCAGTGATCCGTTCTGTGATGTGATCCAACTTTCGCTCAAGGTTGTCATTTTGAGCAGGGCCCTCTCTGATGTATCCCACCATACGCTCAATGGAGTTGTTTTGAACCTTCACAGCAGCTGTAAGCGTCTCCAAGGTGTTAACCATGCTGCGTTCGTTGTGAGAGGTCGCGCCTCGATTCCAGCGGGCAGCCTTGGGGGGGTTTGAACAGCCGGTTCCGCTCTCTTATTTCTCCGATAAGTTAGGGCCATGCCAGCTCCGATCAGCAAGAACCCCGTTATCATGGTTCCGAATAGCTAGATATCTTCAGCGTCCTCGATCGACAGTCCCGCCAGGCACACGAGCCTCCATTTCTGCCACCCGTCCATCGTGTAACCGGCAGGGAAAGTCCCTCCAGGGCACTCGGGCTCTCCCGAGCCCAGACTTCTCGTTGAGAAGAGGGTGTCAATAGCATTCAGACCAGTTGATCAAATCCATAATTCTCTTTTAGGTTTTAGAGAACGACAGTGAGAGACTGTTCCAGGGAAAGTAATACACATGAGACAGACAAGGACACAAGAGGCTAAGCAGGGAAGATAAGGGTAAGGAGGAGAGGAGAAAAATGCGACCGCCTTCGCTGAGAGCCAAGAGAAGCAAGTAAAACAAACGGCTGAAGGAAGCTCTTTGTTCTTTATCGTCTCAATGGTTTGGTTTAAAAAAAAAAAAAAAAGAATGCCCCAGTCAGTTATTATCATGAATAGTCATGCAGATAGCTTAGGTTTACTGGCAAAGGTTTTGGGTGAGCTCATTGTGAAACCTGGCCCCATCCTATCATGCGAATTCCTGAGGTCAGATGGTCCAGGATGTGAGTGGGCGTTAAGGCGTCTGGGAAGGGATCTCAAAACTGGTTTATAGATGGCAGAGAGTTGGTGTCGTAAACCACCGCCTCTGTTCAAAGATGGTCGCTCACAGTGGACATAAATGGCTTCTTTTACACGAACACCAACTGCCTGCCTTGTTTGTAATCTCATCACTAAATCCAGCATCAGTGCATTCATATGCATAAGATGGAAAACAATTAATTCTTACAAATGCAGGCCAAGAGTTGTCTGCTGATAGTAAAAATAGTTTTATTAACCTTTTACTACCCACTGGGTCCCTGGTGACGTATCTAGCCAACTCAGGTGCCAGTGATTCTAAAAATCAAGCATGTAAATTCTGCTAACTCATTTTGCCTTCCAGACACTATTTTTTAAAGACATGCAAATTCTTCAACTTTCTATTAATCATTAACAAAAACATAAAGAAATTTAATATTTAAGTAACTTTTCTTTAAGTTTTCTTAAAAATATATAACTTTAAGTTATTGTGGTGAATGGTTTTTCCAAATCTCGCTTCCCCAGCAGTGTAACAATGAGGGACATTTTGATATTAGGACCAACTTGTTATGCTAAATATTGTAGTGATCTATAACGGTCAGCATCAGCAAGTCATAACTTACACTGAATAAATGCTAAAACTTGAATAATAAATGTGCATTAGTCACTCAGGATGGAAGAACTACGTATTCTAGAAATAAAGAGACAAAATAAAAGACAATAATAATGACAGGTTTTTTGTCTGTTTGTGTGATTTCTGGCTTTAACATTACGGGGTTTTCTGTCTTTTCTTCTTTTTTTTAATATGCAGAGATAGTTTAACATATTTCCTAGAATAGGGTCCTGTTTATTTGTGAAGTGTCAAAAAAACTACAGCAAAAACATAATAAATGCGATGAATATCAAACAAAACCTCAGTGTCGACTATATACATTTAATTTTGTGAAATATACTGGAATATTTATAATTAGATTTATTTGTATTTATTAGAGATATTTTGTTATATTTTGTAACTGTATCAATTAACTAATGATTAATTATTATTAATAATAATGAATCCTAAAAATAATAATTACACATGGAATTATTTGGTACAGTTTTTTTGTGCGGCTCCTGGAAAATGTGAAACTTCCCAGAGTTTTGGATGCCAGGGGTTTAACAGCCATCTGTATGTGCTTATAATGACAAAATTAGAATAGCTATTTGCTTAAAAGAGATTTGCTAAGCGCTAAGGTATTACTGAGGTCATAGTAGGCGGTGTTGTTATACCAGACCTCAGATATCAAAAACATTAAAAACCTAAAGATTCATAAGGGTTCACCTGAGAGTTAGTATCTCCTCGTGGCTGCGTGCACACTCTGCTGCTTCCAGGAATGTACTATAAAAAGATACACATAAAAATGAACTCAACCAGAATGTTAAGATCATATATTAAGAAGTATAAACCAGCAGAATTATTAGCCAAGATGTTACATTTTTCTTTATGTATGTAATGCATGTGTTAAGTTGGAGTTTCATTTCACAGACATTTTATTGACTTCCTGGTTGACACTCCAAAGGCACACAGTGAGCAAACAGACTGCTATAGCCCCTCCTCTCAAACCTAAAGGACTGTTTGAAGAGCTCAGATGTGTCTTACACATAAAAGCAACTCAGATCCAAGTTCACTTGGACTTCATCTGAAATTTGTAAACTTGACAGTTTTTTCTTAGAGGTAATAATCCTTAAAAAACAACAACAACAAAAAACTATAATAACTGGTTACTGGTGACTTTATAACAGAGGAAATTAGATGACCAAAATAGTAACACTAACTCTCTGAGTGAGTTTGTGTCTGGTAGAAAGGCACAACAGCAGCTACACATCCACAGACGATTGTTTTTTACTCACCAAACTACTGCTGCGTTGGAGAGATCTGCTGACTTCTGGAAGGAAGCAGAAAGCAACTGAATGATACTGAGCGGGAGGAACTTGTGACCAAGAGAGACTTGATCTCATGGTAACCTATTAACCAATCACATGTGAAGAGGTCTTTTGGGGGCGTTTTTACTTTGTGTGTTAAAAGCTGGATGGGTGTAAGCCCACAGTTGAGTTAAATGAATCACAAAAGTAATTTCTACTTCTTACTATTGGCACATGTCTGTGGCTTTTACAACGACTGGTCTGTAGTCCTGTGTGCGGACAGGGGTGAAGAAAGAGAGGGAGATATTGCATGATATTATAATGTATAACCCTCTGTAATAGGAATAAATGAATCAGTATGGTGTTTTCCTTCATTTACATGCTGTTTGATTGGCTGCAGTGTCCTGAGAGAGAACCTGGCACTCTGTGTACATATTTCCCTTGGATGTGCTTGAACCCTTTAAAGCCCGGTGTATTAAATTTGATACAAGTTTTTTGTGACTTTGAATAAATTGCAATACATTTTGAAGGAAATGTTATTTTAAATTCTAGATTTAGCAAATATGATACAAATTAAAAGTACATTAACTAAAATGAACAAAAGTATAGTAATTAAAATTTAGAGAGTGCCAAGATGAGTAAACCTGATGAAACTTTACACCAAAACAAATAATGTATTAAGAGCAGAAGGAAGCATGTTGCTGGGTTTCGTCACAGTCCCTAGTCACACGTATTCAACAAAAATACAAAAGACTTATTCATCAAGATACTGATCAAGCGGCAAGTTTATTGCAAAGGTTTGCTTTTTATTGCAACAATAAAAGACCTCCTTATCTTGAAAAAAGACATTTGAGGCACTGAAATATGGACTTCACAGGACCAGGGGTTTACTATCTGGCGTGGCAACACGTTCTCACTCCCAAAGCATAACATTTTACACTAGGTGACAAATCGTCAACATATTAAGTTTTCGGGCACCCAACGCGTTCCTACATGAGGACATGGGAAAAGTGAGGAAACGTGAGAACCGTTTGGACTCAATCCACACATCTTTGCTCTTTTCCTTAAAATCGCTTGGGACAAAACGGGCTCGGCGTGGGCAATGACTCCAAGGAGTTATTAAAAGTGAGAAACATTTACTGTAAGCTTTAAAATATGTACTTTTAGAACGTGAATAAAGGGTTGTTTTTTAAGATATTAAAAGCATCACCACAGGTGAGTAATCTGGAGGGTTTTCCATTTTCCTTTAAATACAATCATGAAAAATCTCATAAGTGAGCAAAGGTAAACAGGTAAGAAGGTAAATTATTAGCTGCTCTTTTTAACTTTCTCCATTTCCAAGCTAACGTTTGAAAATCAAAAGCTCTTAAGGGAAACTGTGAGAGTCAGCCACAGTCTAAATTTTCTAAGCACATTACCAATAAACAGCATTTACTACAATGAAAAAAGCTGCCCAACACACATTTATATAGTAAATGAACTATATAAATCTTAATTATGCCAATGGGAACGAACCTTTTGGCATAATTAATATTTCAAACATGCAAAAGAATTTTCTTAATGAATTCACATGTCCATTAAAAAAATAAATTTCCATAATTTTAAGCTCCTTTTGTTGTTTTTATTACTTAATTAATACAAAGTGATCAGCAGCAGACAAAACACAATAGAAGTAAAAAAACAAACAAACAAATAACCAAAAAAAACCCAAACCCGGCAACACATTAGGCAACACAAAATAGAGTGTTTTTTGGGGAGACATTAAGGTGACAAAACAGCTGTGGGAGCGCCAGAAACCAAAGTATGCAAAGAACTGCACTAAGAGATGCAAGAAGCAAAGGGTTCATCAGTGTTGTGAGGAATAAAATGATGCTGGTAATGTGCTGTTTAATGATATTCATATAATACTGTAGATAAATATTCACCATTAGCTATTTACTGCTAGCCTGTCCCTTCCACAGCTGTTCCATCACATTATAATCTCCCCCAAAACACTTCAGTTGAATAAAACACAATGCAACTCAACTGAAATTGCAGTGTGTTTGACCTCTCAGGACCACTGTAGATTAGCATCTGTGGGCAGGCAGACTATGAGGACTGACTTGTTTGTAGAACCATTAAAGAAACTATAGTGTTTGGCACTTGGTCACTTGATTCATTTTAGTTCTGGAGTTTAATGCACCTAACATCTCATCAGGCTTTATATTCACTGGCACTGGCACCTGTATTTATATACATTTGTGCTGAATAAAAGAAGAATCTATGTCTTTATGCAAATATAAACCAATGGTAATATCTTTGTTTCTACATTGTGATTACATGTGGAATCGACTGGTTATTCTTAAATAACTCAAATTTGTAACTGTGTTCCTGTTCAGTAAGCATTAATGTTCTGAATTAACCTCCAAACGAATGGAGTGACTGTGGTTATGTGTCAGACTGGAACTGGGCATTTAAATGACCCTGTTCTGCTCGTCCATGGAGGTTTTGCTGCATAAGTCTATTCATTCATAAACACACATGTAACAAGTTGACACCTACTGCTACATTAAATTAACTACTTACCAACTTCAGCTTCATATAAATTACAACAACAGACACTCAAATTATTTTCAAAAACAAAAGAGTACATTAAATGTAAACGGTGTAATGTGTACAACAACAATTTAGACTGGACTGGGTAACACTTTATAGTAAATAGTAGGGAAATTTACTTTAATGTTTATGATAATGTTTACTTATTAAAAACTGATTTGAAACCCAATCTGTGAACATTATCCAACTGAGGGCTGTCGAGGTGCCATGTGCTGAATCTAGTAATAGTTTTTATTCACGTGCGTTCCTAAACTCAGTTTACAGGCCAAACCAAAGACTATTAAATGCAAGTGAAACACTCAAACCTCTAAGCCCTACCACCAGCATTAACTTACTCCTTTCCATGACAACAGAAAAAAAAGGTTTTCTTTCAATAACCAAAATCTTTCTTTAATATGAAAATCCTGAATCCAAGAAAACAACTTTTCAGTTGGTTTTACAGGTGAACTGGTGGTTGATGGAAACAGTATCACCGCTCCAAGTAAACAAATATACAATATAAAGTAGTTTGTGTGGCAAAGTTTATCTAGAAAAAAAAATTAGGATATTTTGAATGTGCCAGTGCAATTCGTATTATATAGCTAGACCACATACTAATTTTTCATGGTCCTGGAGATATTTATATGGACACAGTTGCAGGAAAGAGATCCTATTCTTCAGATTTTCAGCTGAAATTTGGAAACCGTTTATAATGGGCCTCACTAGAAGAGAACCTGGAGGACACAATAAGCTCTGAGGTGATTTTTATCACAACAAGAGTAACATTAGGTGAAAGCATCATAGAAATCCCAACATTTAAGTGTGCACTTTGTGAATATAGAGGCATGAAACAACCAGAAGACCATGTCATAAATCCAGGCTGAGATTTCAGAGTGATCCGGCTGTGGCTGCACAGTTAAGGGAAAACTATTTTTCATCAAACCTGAACTGTGACTTTGATAAACATGTACTCATCATGATTCAGTTATTACAAGTCTAACAGCTGTTAAGACCTGTTTAAACTTGGAATGGCATTCACATGATCAAATATGCCAGAGAGTTAGTGCATAAGAGCAGATTTATTTTCACTTTCATTAACATGGCAGGATAAATTACAACATCTTATGAATTCTATGAAAACTGTGCAACAAATTGCTACCGAGAGTCACACCGGACCTTTGTGTTTTATCAATGCTGTGGGAGACGTATTCTTTCATTTCTACCACAGTTCAGCATAACAAAAAGAATCAACATTACACATAGTACACAGCGTAGTTCAGTAATTTGCATTGGCACAGTCAAATACTGTCATGTTACAATTAATCAATGTGTCCAAGTGTTACCCAGAGCTGTCCTTATTATAAGCAATGTGCAAAGAGCTGCAACAATCCAATACAGATAAAGTCTAATGAGAAAGATAAATGTTTTATTAAAAAAAAAAAAAGAAGAAACAAAAAAAGGGGAGTGTGAAAATTAAACACAAAAATCTGTAAGACAGAACAAAGTAAAGCATCTTTCAGCTCAACAGAAACAGCATACATGACAGCAAAACTTCCAGACCAAACTAGATTGATCTGTCAAAATACTGGCTCTGTGCTCCAATCACTCTGTTTGGGTTGGCAGCAAGTTTGAGGTCGTGTTGAGACTCTGACGCTTTCCGTTTACTCTGCAGTAAACCATGCGAGAGTTTAGTCCGAGAACACGAAACAAAAGACTTTGAAAGCAGCTGCATTCGGTTCCTTGTAGCGCCTACTGTGACAGTTTGCTATCACACGTGTCCTGAGTGTAACTCAACTCCAGCCGTACTTACGGCGGTGTTCCTCTGGGCTTTACTCGAGGCCCAGGGAGAAATTAATGCCGTGAACGATACCAATGATGATGGGTTGCCAAGCAACCAAATATCTGAGCCAGTCGAGAAGCTGCCCGTAAAGGACATGCGTCTTCTCCCAGCTGGAAATTGAGGAATTAAGGACAAAAATCATGTTTTCTAGACAAATGTCAGGGGTGCACTGTACTGATAAAGAACAGTGAAATCAAACAGGTAAAAGCACATTATGTTGAATGTTACAAGGGCAATGTTAATACTTTATGCTTTTTCAGTTATTTTGAGATCACTTAGAAATCACTTTCTATGAAGATCTTAAGAAGTCTCTACGTTTTTGTTCATTAATTCTCTTTCTAAAGAAAAACAACAACAACAACATATAACAAAAAACCCCGAGCAATACTTCAATTGTCAGCCCTTAATGGAGCGCAAAAGGATACGGGTTGTTCATCATCCTCTTCAAGTCAACCTTCTCATTGCAGTAAGGACACGTCTGCTTTTTACCCACAATGCACCAGCCACGGATGCAGAACTCGTGGAACCTATTGGTTGAGGATCGAGTTAAGGCCGAAAGAGCAACCTGTTTACTGAAATAAATCATCATCATCATATAAACTCCATCTGGGTAACTAAAGCCATTTTGATTTACAGGCGGCTCCCTGACATAGGCAGCTGTAGCTGCTACTTCTCTGCTAAGCTTGGCTAACTAAAGTCACTGAACAGACCTCGAGTGTGTTTTTTCACGTTTGAAGCATTTTAATGTAATCGTATATCAAATAATATCACTTACTGTGCGGTTAAGAGGCCATCCAATAAATTTGTCCTTGAAGCTAGCAAGCATGAAAGTTAGCGTAACACTCCACCTCTAATATTCTTCAGTTCAAAAAGATGATGAGACGATGATGGAGGACTCAATCCTACCTTTGCCCCATGTGACCTAACAATTCACATGTGAATGGGGCAGGTTAGGGTCTCTCAGGAACACCTCCACGGATGGTTAAATAACTGTTGGAACCGAAGAAGCCTTTCAGATTAGAGGTGAAATGTCTTCAAGAACCTTAAAAGAAGTCGAGCTGCCATCAATTTAAGCACTTAACCAGACCTGAAGCACTGGACCTGCGGATCTATGCAGACATACGTCAAGATCTCTCCACTCAGTTAGGAACCTTCCTATGAAAAGCTGACTGTTTGACCACAATCCTGGTCACCTCCAGAGCCGCAACATGACTATAGCCAAAATGTAACCATATTACATCAACATCACTAACTTAAAACACAATATTAATTGAAATTATAAAAAGCCTTTGGACCTGTAGGAAACAACAGGGCTTTAGGATACAAGTGTCCACAGGAGAGCTGGTAGGTGTCTTCTATAAATCCTTCCTCCTCCACGTTCACCAGGATCCTCTGACCACAGACCGCACAGATATCATTGGTTAGGCTCCTGCTGGGCATGCCACCCTTGTTGTAGTACTGAAAACACACAGGTGCAACATCAGCAGGCATACACATAAATGTTGTTATTGTTTTGCGTTTTACTTTTATTGATTTATATACACAAAAAACAGTCAAGTTTCTGTAGCCATTTTCTTTCAAAACTGTTTTTTGATTGTGTTTGTGTTAAACTTCAAAAATGATGACAGACTCTAAGACTATTTATACTGTTTGCAAACACTTAAGCTTAATTTAATTGTACTTTAAAACACTGTTAGCTTTATTTATTCACAAACTACCTCAAGGCTGCCATGTTAAACTAGGAGGGCAAAAAAAGTTTTACCCCGATTGTAGAAGCCATGCAGTCCGAGCAGATTTCAGCAAAGTCTCTGCCCATGACGCCGTAGTAAAGTCCATAAAACAGCATAATCACGCCGACATCCATCGAGTCCTCTGCTTTGATCCTGTACAAAGAGAAAAAGGAATAACTCAGTTATTTAGCTGTACTCATGTCAGGACAGCTAATTTAACTGTGCTCAATGGAACTGAGAGACATTTAAATGGAGTTATATAACTATCACTTAGTATCCAAAAAGCCACTAAAGAGGCGTTACACTGTATCTGAAGGTATTCTGTCCTGGACATGTAAAAGGTGAAAGGTCAACTGTTTGACAGCTCACTCAGCCAAAATCATATTTAAGATGTTAAGACCACAGTTTAATCAAATTAACCATATCTTCAACTCTTGACCCCTCAGTCACCTGATTTATTAAACTTTAATCTGTTTAAAACATGCAAACATTTACCTTCACAGCATGAATATTTTCTAAGCCAGTTAACCTAGACAAGAGGTGGATTAGCATTTTGTTGCTTTTAATTATGTTATGTTTCCTGTATCCTTTGGCCTGCTGGATATCTTAAGCAAGGGGATACCCACATCTGGACTGAAAGTATGTCTGAGGTCTGTTAAAAACCACGAGCACATCAACTGCAAAATCTAGTTTGTATCAGGATCAATGGATGCTCTCTTCATGATTTGTTTACCTGCCTGTTCAACTTGTGATAAATGTATGGGGACATGAAGGGACATTTATATCCACTGTATCGTCCTCATATACTGGTTCAGAACTGATTTTTCATGGAGTGACTCTGAAATAAAACTTTTCAATACTTCCATTGAAACAGGTTTATTTGTGTTTTGTCCCACTATCTTAAACTCTTCCAGGCAATTGAAATCTCAAATAAAACATAACTCAGGGAAACTCAACCAGAAGTCAACACTTTAGCACCCTCTACAGTTCACTGCTACACTTGAGTGGCACTGGTAGCTTTCTGCATGTTTAGCCCGTTCTGGAAATGAAACTCAGTGCAAGAGAAACTTAATGAAGTGAAACTTAATGAAGTGAAACTTAGTGAAATGAAACTTAGTGAAGTGAAACTTAATGAAGTGAAACTCAGTGAAAACAGAAAGCTCAAAAATAAAATGTATTTACAAAGTACACAACTCCAATAACTTGAGTTTCTGACAGTGTGTGAAGCAGACTGTGTCTCTACATTTGGATTTCTGAATGCTTTTTGTTTTAATACTTTCAGTGTTTAACAGCCACTATTGTATGAACAGTGGCTCCATTGTGTAACATGGTTTTGTCAGGAAAGGCTCTCAATTCAATTTTATTTCTATAGCCCCAAATTACACACAACAGTTGCCTCAAGGCACTTAATATAGTAAAGTAAAGATCCTACAAGAATACAAAAACCAGAAAAAAGCCAGCAATTATATGACACCCTATTAGCAAGCGTTGGAGACAGTGGGAATGAAAAACTCCCTTATATCAGGTGAAAAAAATCTGCCAGAACTACGCAGATCTACCTGCTGTGGTAACTGCTTGTGAATAAGGGAACAGCCCAAATTAGCTTTGAATGAACTCTGTGTGATTAAACAAGCTCATTAAGAGCTGAGCTGTCAGCACTGACTCACCTGAAGAAGACGTTGAAGCCGAACATGGTGAACATGATGGCCATGTAGCCCAGAACCCCGACTGCATAACTCAGCTTGTAGATGAGCAGAAACCACTTGTAGACCATCCTGGAAATTCAAAGAGACAAAGACAATAGTTGTCCTGTTAGTCATCATTCACCATGACACACTGTCATGTGTCACTGGACACATCTGCTTTAAATAAAAGGGTTTTAAAATTAGGAGCTAATTGGTTTTGCTTTGTTAAATTTTATGTGTGTATATCTTTTTATTTGCCTTTGTTTTGTAGTTTTCTGTTGGTTTTCTGTTTTTCATCTTATTATAAAGTATTAACAAGGCCAAAAAGGGCTCACAAGTGTATAAACAGAAAATACTTAATTTTAAAGCTTGAGTTCTATATTATTTATAAACATAATGACCCAGATGTCTACAACTGTAATGGGTCTCTATTTCTAATCTGTATAATAATTAGCCAAACGATAAAATACGGTGTAATTGTATGCAAGTTGCCATACCCCAGATCCATTGTGAAATCTTCGGTCTTTCCTTTATTTCAGTAAAATAAACTCTTTAGTTTGTCTCCACTGTTCCCCTTACCTCGGCGTCCTGCAGGACAGCGGCTTGCGGGTGGCTCTGAAGATGACGTAGCTAGTGATGACGGAGAACATCCCCCACATCGACAGAAAACGCCACCAGTACAGTTTGATGGTGAAGTAAAGAGGAACCACCCACATCTGGACCAGAGTCACCAGCTGTTGAGGACAGAGACAGTCCGTATTCAGTATCAGACTAAGCCTGCTACATACAGTGGTGCGAATGGTAAACGAAAATAGCACGTTTCTTCTCTCCCAGAGGTCCAAGTACTTTATACAACATCCTTCATTCACCCAGTCACACAAACTAAACTTTAGCTGCTTTTTCACTAACATTCACACACATTAACAGCAGTTTGGAGTCACCATCTTTCCCAAGGATAATTGCCTGAAGCAGAGTAAATACAACATGAATTATTTTAATTAAGTTTCCAAAACTAATTGCCCCTAATCCACATAACTGGTTGTGCGACCCTTGTGGGAAGAAAAAAAAACTGCAAACAACTAACTAACAATGAGCACCATGGAGGAATTTTGGCCCACTCATCTTTGCAGAATTGTTTTAAATCAGCCATAATGGTGGGGTTTTGAGCATGACCTGTTTAAGGTGAGGCCAAAGCATCATGTCCAGACTTTCACTGAGCCACCCCAAAATCTTCAATTTGGTGTTTTTGAATCAGTCACTTGTGGATTTGTTCTGCTGCATAATTGAACTAAGCTTAACTGGACATTATCCTTCAGGATTTTCACCTGCAGATGGGGAAACAGCATTGTTGTACATCACTGCTAGCAGGAGTGAGTATATGCTAACAGCTGCAGTTAAGCTTACATGTGCAGAATGACACTGACAATGACACAATAAATGCTTGTAAACAAGTGTAAGGTGACTTGTTTCCTCTAAAGGATTTCCTTTGTGAGAAAATAACATCAGTAATGTAGTTCAGGCCATAAAACAGGCAAAAAGAACTTCTGTAAGTTTTCTCAGGAGCCTGAGAAAACTTAGTCTTCAATATTAAAATATAAAAAAATAGTTTTATTTTAAACCTATTCAGCATTACTTTGTACTTACACGAATAACAATGGCACCAGGCCAATAAAGACAAACATCCTGTGCATAAAACCTTGCAGCTTCTAACCACAGCTGATGCCAACTTTATAATAGGTTTCACACAGGAAAAGGTACAGCAGAAACGTTCAGGACGTGGCCAAATTTCTTCTCAAACCGCCTCCTCTAGCTTCTTTCCATCATCAGAGGACAAGAAACTTTTGATCGTTTCTACAACTGAAAATCTGACATTTGGCTTTACAGAAACCTCACCATGTGACCTGTGCTTACCAAAATTATTGGGCCATATTCAACCTTACAACTTCCACTGCATGCTTAAACTTTTGTTAGTATGGTCATGATGCACATGGTTAAAGCTGTTAACACTCCATACTTTAACTGCTCAAATGATTACGCAGAAATCAATTTGATATACAGCACCATCGCAACAACAGTCGGCTCAGAGCACCTTATACTGTATTGTAAAGACCCCACAATAACACAGGGAAACCCCCAACAATCAGAGAACCTCCTATGAGCAAGAACTTTGGCGACAGCAGGAAGGAAATTCTTCCTTTAAACAGGAAGTAACCTCAGACAGAACCAGACTCAGGGAGGGTTTTTTTTTTTTATTTGGTTTTTCTTTTTTGGCTGTTGTACATTGTAGATGGTTCCTTTCCAGATAGAGATCAGTGCCGTTTGTTCAGGTGGGATTCACATGAGCTTGTACCTCACTGTCTGAAACTAAAACTAGTGCACAGACTGCTCTCTCAGAAATTTTTAACCCCATCCCCAAAATTTAAATGTATTATTTAACCCTCTGGGGTTAACAGACGCGGCGGCACGTCATAATGGCGATTTAAGATGACAGCGAGACAGAGCCTGAGATCAGTTTCAATTTGTGTTGGAAGTGCAAACTTCAAACTACTTACCAGTTTTTAAATTGTGTTGATAGGCCAAGAAAAAGTTATGATTAATAATATTCGCATACTCCCCGTTTACTGCAAGAAGAGACGATAAACACCAAACTTTCTAAAGACAGCGCTCGCGTTGCAAGCGAAACCCCACCCCACAAAACAGCATCCCCTTTCTTACTGGTGAAAAATTAACCACATCAATCAATCAAATAAATAAATAAATAAATATGGCAACCCACGACATTTGGTTGCTGAGGCTGAGGGGAAGATTGTGGGAGCTATGGCGGCAAGTGATTGACAGTAATATTGATAGTGAGTTTTGAAAATTTGTTGTTGTTTTAAGTGTCACAACAATGAGACGGCTACTTAATGTGGATCAGGCATTGAAACCTTTTTTAGGCTGGAAGTAGTTTCGGAGCCAGACTTTGAGCCGGAGAAGGATGAGTATGACAATGAAGTGGAAGATACACTTTTTGTTCTACAAGAGGTAAAGAGGGGAAGAGGAGGGGAGGAAGAAGAGCCTCTCACATCCACACATAGGCTGTATCCCAATTCAGGGTCTGCAGCCTTAAAGTACGCAGCCTCAACAATCCTCAAGGGCCGCGTACTTAAAGACCGCTAAGGCCAGAAGTGCGAGGCTTGTGAAATGGGACGGTCTAGCCTCTGTTGCGCTGCCCAGGTTGCCTAGCAACCATAATACTAACAGCTGGAAACGTTTCATACAGCTTTGTTTGACAGAAAAGGAGAAAATCTTTTGTTCATTTGTTTGTTTGTTTCTACATGAGCTTTGATCATTCTCTGTAAGATTAAGATCAGCGTATATTTTAAAGTAAAGGCTTTAAAACCAAGTTAGTACAAACGTCACTAATGTCACATAACTTTGCTGACATGTGGCCAACAGTAATGTTTTAATGTTCTTCGTTATTAAACATTTGCACATAAATAAGTGACATAATATTCAGTACATACTTAAAGTTTACTCTTCGGGTGCCCCTCATCCGCCGTTTTTTTTCGGCAAATTATCCACACTGACCGCCGCGCTATGCATTCTGGGATATGTTGGGCCACAAAGTCTACACCGCCACGTCCTTAAAATTCAGGGAAATGAAGGACGCATTTGAGGGCCGCATTTCGAGCAGCCTTCGAATTGGGACAGCCTTCGTCGCGTTGCGGTGACTTAATCGGCCTTAAAATGCGGCCTTTAAGGCTGCAGACCCTGAATTGGGATACAGCCAGAGTGCGCTAGGAGGTCTGCAGAGAGAGGGAAGGTGTGACACACCCACCAGGTCCAGATCTCCACTGGCCCAGGCAGCAGAGCCACACCTCAGCTCAGAGTCCTGGAAGTCAGAGAAGGATGCTGACATGGCCCCAGAATTTAGCAGAACACCAGGAGTCCAGATAGAGACACTTTGCCCTCATAGCCCAACAGACTTTTTCTTATTGTTTTTTGCTACTGACACAGTCGATACAAATTTGTGCAAACACGAACAAAAATGCTGCAAATAAATAAATAAAAAATAAATAAACAAAAATCATAATTTAGGCAAAAAATACAAATGCACTGAGACAGAACATCTCTATCAGTTTTTGCTCTCCTGATTTACATGTCACTTGTGTCACTTCCAATCTCAGAGATTACTGGAGACTAGGGCTGGGCCATATCATACCGTTCACAGTAATACCGGTGTAATGTTGGGCAATGATAAGAAAATGAAATATCGCGATAGAATATGGGTAAAACGTGCATGCGCAGTGCCTTTGTTTACATACGCACATGGCTGCGACGCAGAATTAGAAGAGCGAAAGTGGATCGTTGAATGAAACGGATGAACCAGAATTGGTTTGTAAAAATGCTGCAACTTCAGTGGTGTGGAACTGGTTTAGCTTTCGTCCGTCAGATACACAACAAAGCACTATTTTTGGTAGAGCATGCTAGCGGGCCGTCGTTATTACCGTGTTGTTTGGAAAATACGGCACACTTAAAATCAATCCTTTGATTTTTCTGAAAGTCGACAGTGTCCCTTATAATCCTTTGTGCCTTATGTATGAATTCTGGTTGTGTTTACTGACCTCGAAACGATTTTATGTCGTACACGGTGCTCAAAAATCTGTCAAATGTTTCAGTACGACTTTGCTAAGCTACGAAGCCGCACCGTTTGATGGATTGTCGGAGCATTACGGCTATCGTAGGCAGGAGCCTCGTGGAGTGATACGCACTGTGCTTCAACATAATATTACCATATTGTGTGTGTATAACCTCTTTTTAAGTTTTGTGGATATTATACATGGTTATGATCAGGATATGTCGACCAATTTCCACTGGAAATACCTTTTGGTTAAACTGTCAGCAAGGAATTTGCACTGTTAAATTTTTATATAACTTTAATGCACTTAAAAAGCTGCTTGTTTAAGTGAAAATACATTGATGGGTTTTTTTTTGCACTAATAAAGTTGTGGAGTTGTAAAGTATTTTGTCTAGTGTCAATTATATCGTCAGTTATATCGTTATCGCAAATTTTCAAATGTATATCGTGATAAATATTTTTGGTGATATCGCCCTGCTCTACTTGAGACTGAATCATATCTTGTCTGTGCCTCTTCCATCCATAGTGATGATGAGAGACAGATTCTTCACCATATTTTGGAACATCCACCTCAGTGATCCTGAGGTGGATTTTAAAAAAATGACGCAAAGAAGGGAACACCAGGCCATGACAAGCTTTTTAGAGTCAGACCTCTAAATGATGAGACCCTCAGTGCCTGCCAGGCTCATTACCAAAAAGGAGGGAGTTGTCAGTAGATGAAAGGATGAAAGGTGGCAACCAACGCAAAAACTGGGATGACACAATATATGAAAGACAAACCAACTAAATGGGGGATGAAAATGTTTATATTGGCTGAATCAAGAAGTGGCTACACCATCAGCTTTACCATATACACTGGCAAGAATCAAACTTCAAGTGAGCATGGGCTGGCCTATGATGTGGTGATGAACCTCATTCGGCTTTTTTGTCTTGGCACTGGATACCATGTTTACATAGACAATTTTTATACCAGTCCCAGACTGTTCCTGGACCTGACCAGCATGAGGTTTGGTGCATGTGGTACCTACAACAGAAAAGGATGTCCCAAAGACAGGGCGAATGTCAGAGGATCTGAGATAGATCAAGGCCCACTTGTTTTTGTGAAGTGGATGGACACACGGGAGGTGTCCGTGTGCTCCACCATCCATCCCTGCATTTTCAGGGGAGACGGTGAAGAGAAAGGTGAAGGATGGACACTTAGCTATCGGAGAAATCCCCTGTCCCACACCAATCATGGCATATAATAAAAATATGGATAGGATTGACCTGTCTGACCAGCTCACTCAGTATTATTTCACTCACAGAAAAACTGCCTGCTGGCACAGGACCATGTTGCTGCATTTTGTGGACATTGCGACAACAAATGCATTCACCTTGCATCATGAGATATGCAGTGCCAACCAGGTTCAGTCCATAGCGCACAAAGCTTCTATAGTGTGCGTCAGCTTTGTGGGATGGACAAGACAGGTGTTCCCCACAGCAGGAGAGCTGAACACATTCCTGCTCAAACTGTCACCGACACAGATGCTGCCCAAAAAGCCACTAAAGGGAGACTCAAATGTAAGCGCTGTCTCCAGGAGGACAACAGGTGGAGTGACACACCCTTAAAGTGTCAAGCCTGTGGTGTGCCCCTGTCTTGTGGTGAAGAGTTGTTTGAAAAATTCTACATAGGTTTTTAAAAATTTACTATTTATATTAAACATGATTTGTTAAACATGTTTGTGGTTTTTACCATAAAAAAGAGGCAAATCAGTGCCTTTAGCCTCCCAGCTGGCAGCACTCACATTGTAGGAGCGATGGTGCCTCTGCTTCCACTGCACCAGGACTATCTGAGCCACTACGAGCGTGGCGATGAGGATCAGCACCATCTCTGCGTGCATGGCCTCATGTCCTCTGTGCTTCATGTGCAGGTGCTCGTGTTGCACCCTGTAAAGTTGAAGAAGAGGAGGATTAAGAAAGGAGTGAAGCATGTGCCGGAGAGTCAGGACTAAACATGAATTTGTGGGGGGCAAAAGCTGCATTTATTTTCATATTTGTTAAAAAAAAAAAGTATATGTTTTTGGGTATAACGTGTAAAGAAAATACAGAAGAGGGTGTACTCACTTCCAGTTTTCTCTGTGTGTCATTTTCAGCAGGTCGTCCTGGAATGAGGGACAGAAATAGCAGCTGGGAGCTTTGTGGGTCTCACTGGACACTAATGTAGGTTAACACAACTTCCTAAACTGAGAGACAAGCTATTTGATGAACTGTGTTTCCTGCCTCTACTATAACAACATAAGACCTAATGTTTCTGTAATAAGAAAGGCGTTTCCTTAAACATGCCTCTGTTGTGCCACGTCGAAGCCACAGTATTCACAGCTCACCTGAACTACGGAGCTAATTAGCCTCAGTTAGCCGCTGTTTTCTTCACTTGCCACGGACAGTAACGGTCGTTAAAGTTTATAAACAGCTAGACTGAAGAGTTTAGTTCACTCACCTGGGGATGTACACCCGCCATCGTGTTGCTTTCTGTGCGCTTCTGGTGCAAGCTATCCGGCAACCAGCAGCTAGCTTAGCCCGGTCCCTACTGACCGAGTAAGGAAGGCCAAGGGTGCCAAAATCAAACGCGATTCAGAGCGACCCCTCCTTGTCAGCTATGAACAAACCTATTTTAGTTTCATTTTTAAATCAGATATTATTTAACACTTTTCCAATTCAGTTTAGCTTGAGTAAGTTTCCAGAGTGGGTGAAGTTACTAAATTGTGAGAATTATTTTTCTGTCAATCCTAATTTCAATTATTTGCCTGCATGTATCAGGACATATATTGTTAAATTGAATGTTTGTTTTTCCCCAAGGTAACATAAGATAACTCTTTATTGTCATTGCACAGTCATACATAGTACAGTAGTACAATGAAATTGGAAAACTGTCCTACGTTGGCACTACATATAACACAACACGATATCACACATCACAACGCAACACAAACAACACAACACAGTATATTATAGAATAAGTGTATGTGTATTGTTTATATATTATTATTGTTACCTCCACCACCCCTAAAAAAGTCCAGGGAGGTAGCCAGTCAGGTCAGCTATTTGCATTGATCAGGGCTATTGCCCTGTTGTAAAAGCATCTCTTTGAGTAAGACAAACTCAACACAGGTGGTTTATGCTTGAAGTACCCCGAGTTGTGTTCAATTTTGTATCCATAACAAATCCTCAACTGGGGTGCCATAAGGAGGACCCACAGGAAAAATACAGTAAAGCAAAACTGTCATTATAAAAAAAAACAAAACAAAAAAAACAAGCTTTTAATAATAGTAATTAATAATAACCCATTAGCATTATATAAAAACGTGGTACTGCATAACAGTGTAAAAGTCAGTTGCTTAGAAATATGTAACTGTTTTACCAAGTAGAAAATCAGGTACACCCATTTACCTTCTTGTTAATACGAAGAACTTCTCTGCCAACTCAACATTTCATGTATAGCCTGATTTATTCCCAAAATAGTCCTCGACACACTGGGTTTTCACAGTATTGTGAATTAATATAGTTGTTTAATGTCTGAAAACATTTTCCAAATGTTATTCTCTAGTGTTAAAATTTACATGATGCAATTTACGTTCTCTGGGATTCTTCTTCATGTCACTGAGTTAGATGTTGAATAGTTTTCACCAGTTACAATCAAATATTTAAACATTTGCCCAAGCAATGCAGCCCAACGAGAAGCAACAGTGTACAGTCTAAAACCCCTTATTTGAATGACAATTTCAGCAAGAGAAGACAGATTAAAAACCAAAACAAAATCTTTCCACACCTATTGGATCTTTATTACTTTAAAAAGTTATGTACAAGTAAAAATACAAAAAACTAATTAACTTTGCCAGCATGTATGGAAAGCAAAAATCAGTTATTTCAAATCTAAGAACATCTCATTTACAGTCACAAAACTGCTAGCTTGTTTTCTGTTTAAGATTCATTTTATTTTTAAGATTAGATGACAGCCATCTTTCAAACTTCAACCTACAAAACAAACAAACAAACAAAAAAAAAACCTACACAGCTGACTCATGTTTGATTGCAGGTCCATCAACGTTGACGTCCGGCCTGAAAGTGAGATAAAGTTAGATCTGGAAGAGAAGAGTTCACAAGCAAAGCTGCAATCTAATGTTCGCTCAGACATCCAAGGAAGATTTGAACCATCTTTGGTGTTTAAACCTCTGGTGGAAACTACGAATGGCAGGAAAAATCATCATCACAGCGATAAACTCTTCAAAGATGTAAGACTTCAACAAGTAACCGTACATACCAGCTTTAACAGCCTGGAGAATCCACAGAGTAGCCTTGTATCCGTGGCAATTATCTCCCTGAAAGGGAGAATACAATTTAGCTCTTAGAACAAAGACATTCAAAAGTAGAGCTACAATCCTCTAATGTTCGCTCAGACATCCAAGGAAGACTTGAACCATCTTCGGTGTTTAAACCTCTGGTGGAAACTACGAATGGCAGGAAAAATCATCATCACAGCGAACATTACCCTTCCACGTTTTAATAAAGACTGTAGCTTCACGGGCATTTAAGGGGAAAACAAACAAACAAAAAAAGTCTATATGTGATTGCTATCACATGTACTTTTTTGGGGGGAGAAACTCAAGAGTTAAATGGCTACAGTTAAAGTTAAAGGGGACACATCTACAACACCCCAGGACTTTAAAGCAGAGTACAAACTTACAAACTTGCACATATAAAGAAGTAATGTGACCCAATTTTGTCAATGTTCAAATGGTGATAATTATAACCAAAAAAAAAAAAAGGATCCAATATCTGTTTTTGTAACTACAGTGTCATACATCTCCATCATAGTCAAGAACAGCTTGTAATACGTACCATCTTCAGGAACTCTGACCACCAACACCGGTGCTGGAGAGTCTGCAGGTTGATCCTTTACAGAAACATCCATTCAGCCTGAAAGTGAGATCCAGTTTAGGTCAGTACATAAGGCAGAAAGACACAAGATACAACAGGAATTAAATGTTCGCTCAGACATCCAAGGAAGACTTGAACCATCTTCGGTGTTTAAACCTCTGGTGGAAACTACGAATGGCAGGAAAATCATCATCACAGCGAAACAATTTCAAAAGGTAAAGTTGAAAATATTAACAAATACATACCGGGAGCAGCTTTGGTGATGCAACAGGTTTACAGCTGATGGGCATAACTGAAGACGTACATCCTGAAACAGAGATTGAGGCAGAGTCAGTTCTGAAAGAAGACGTGTCAATAACAAGAGTTGCCTGTGAAGGTTCTCAGTCATCAACAAGAGTTAAACTTCAAAGTGTTCGCTCAGACATCCAAGGAAGACTTGAACCATCTTTGGTGTTTAAACCTCTGGTGGAAACTACGAATGGCAGGAAAAGCGTCATCACAGCGAACTGTAAACTCCTCAGAGCAGCTGTACCGCGATCAAATGACCTTTAATAACTTACCCAGAATCAGGTGCAGTGATGCTGATCCACATCTGCTCCTCTCTGTCCAGAACTCCCTGAACCCAGCATGCTAACACAGCTGCAGCTTCATGACTTTTACTGAAGGCCATTCTCTGCAACGACTGGCAGAAACAGAAAATATGAATAGTTAGGAGCAAGAAGTGACAATCTGATTTAAAACAATATATATAAATAAAAAATTCCTTCAGTCGCTCAGACATCCAAGGAAGACTTGAACCATCTTTGGTGTTTAAACCTCTGGTGGAAACTACGAATGGCAGGAAAAATCATCATCACAGCGACTGAAGGTTTACAGATTTAAGACACTTTTCCAGGGGAAAAAAAGATTTAGATTTCCTCCGTATTTCAGAGAAAATATAAATTAAAATTTGCGTTCTCAATTTGTATGTCTTGAAATTAAAGACGTACACTGTACAGTCTGTACCCTGGAAAAAGTAGTTCAAAGAAATCCTTAAAAGCTGAAAATCACTATGCCCATGATGAGTGGGCTAGAGACCAGGCACAGATTTAACTGGTCTGCAAGTATTTTCTTACACTGTTTTAGTTAATGCATCAGTGGGTAACTTAACTGATAAACTCACCTGCAGATTTTAGTTCTTGAGGAATTCACCCCATCTCGCATCCTGACGCACCAGAGCACCTTCTGCACAGTGTTGTCCCCGTTAAGCTCATTCTCTGTGGCTGATGGGAACCTGTGGAGACAGTTGCTGCATTAGAAAGCCAGCATGTTAGCAGTAGCTGCTAATTAGGAACAGCTAGTAACGCTCAGACATCCAAGGAAGATTTGAACCATCTTTGGTGTTTAAACCTCTGGTGGAAACTACGAATGGCAGGAAAAACATCATCACAGCGCAGGAAGACGCTTCATATGCATAACAAAAAGCACAAAGGAAAACTTACCTAGACTGTGCTGGAGACAAACTGGAGTGCGTGTCATCCTCGTCAAAAAGAACGCTTGTTGAAGCGTCAACATTAAACTGAAAGAAGAAAACACCATTCAGTTAATAGTTCAAGGCCACAGTGACCAGAGTAACTGGATCTCAAGAGAGTTAAATCAGTACAATTACTACACATTAGCTTTTACACCAGTCTGTCTACAGATCTGTGCATCTACAAAAAGGCCAAAATCTTGACACCTTTAGCCTTTACGATCTTGTTTTACTTAATTTATAAATACAGATTAGGCATAAAATGTTTTCTATGATTTAGTCGTTTCTATGACAATTTAGTAGGTGTGTGCATACCATGTATTTTCTTTTAAAGAGTTCTTGTTTGATTTTATTCAAGTGGGTATTTTACTGACACCGACAATTTGTAACTTTGCTATGAAAACTACATTTCATTCTTATTAGTCTTAAATAAGTAACTGATTTCAAATCTGATTACGGCATACATTTTTTTATTATATCATGTAAATTAGTCAAAACCTTAGAAGAAGAAAAAAGCCTGCATCTAGTTAATGTTTAAACAGTTTCTTTTAATACAGGTTTGCTCTAAATCCATACTTTTGCACTTTTTGTACTTAGGGGAATTTTTTAAAATCATTATATTTTTCATGCATTTTTAGTAAGTAACCCATTCATTAATCGTATACCTAAAATAACTGAGCTTAATGCTGTTTCACCATATCTGATACCAAAGGTGATTATAATTTGTGCAACACCCCCACCACGTGTTCAGCTGATGGAAATTTCTGGATGCTCGTTGCTTATCGTTTTAAATAAAGGGCGAGTTAAAAAAAATAGTAATAAAATTGTAAAAATTACAAAACAATTGAGCTATTATTGACATGCCTATTGATAAAACTTAAAATTATTACATCTTCAGTCACATTTTAGACCCTCTTCATGCCACCACATGGTTTTAATTTATATATCACTTGTATGTATGACCAATGCAGCGGTGTAACTCTAACTGAAGTGTAATTAACTCTGAATAAACTCTACAGACGTGATGTTACGAGAAAACCACGTGACAAGTTTACAACGACTCCCGCACAATCTGCCGCCATCCGTGAAATAAACGCCTCATCGCTGGTAAATATCGGCACGTTACATCTCAACACAAAGTAATTAATAAATACAACGTTACATTTGTTAAATAAAATAAAGATTAAACGCATATTTACCCAGACGCAGACCAACACCCTCCACCTCGACTGCAGGCTCAAATGACGGAACACAGAGTTCCTCACCCTTTTATCTACAGGCGGCGACTAAATGGTGTAATTCAGTTTTATCGCCACCTGCTGGACCGGAGGCGGAACTGACACACTGTTAGTTAGTGCCTTCTTTTTAAAAGTTATGTATTAATTTCACGTAAATAAATAACTAATGCATTTCATATAAACAATAATTTCATATTATATTTCTATTTATTGATGGAATACATGGCACATGGTTTCAAAAATATTTAACTCTGGTTAAATGGTGACATATCCTGCTGGAAACAGCCATCAGAAAATGGGTACACTGTAGTCATAAAGGGATGGACAGGGTCAGCAACAATACTCAGGTCAGCACAGGCCTGTGGTGTTTAAATGATGTTTAGGTTGTATTAACACCATACTTGCACCACCTGCAGCAGCCTGAACCATTGATATCAGACAAGATAGAACCATGCTTTCATATTCCAGCCCTACCGTCACAGCAGAGATTGAGTTTTGTGAATTTAGCCTCAGTTTCCACCAAGTGTGGCCTTCTGCTGCTGTAGCCTTCCTATCAGATTGAAGCAGTCTGACCATTCTCCTCTGACCTGGATATTGTTCTCTTTTTCAAACCCTATTGATGAGTGTGGAGGAAAATCCCAGATCAGCCATTTCTGAAATACTCAGACCAGTCTGTCTGGCAACAACAACCATGCTCAAAGTCACTTTAATCACATTTTTTTAAAATGTGATTTTAATCACTCGTTTCGATGTTTGGATTGAACTTCAGCAGGACATCTTGACTATGTCTTCGTAGCTAAATCATTGCGTTGCTGCTGTGTGATTGACTCATTAGATATTTGCATTAAGGCAGAAACTTACATAATGAACCAGACAGAAATAAACACATAAAAAAACATGATAATTAGAATATATGATGAATAAATAAAACCAGCAAAACTTGACTTCTCTTTAATTTAATATTTGATTAAAAACACAATTCTGTTAAACGTATTTTTCTAAAACAATTTTGAGTGAATTAAAGGTTGATCAGAGGGAGAGAGACACAGAGATAAAGGGAGAGAGAGAGCCTCCCTCGCTGCCACTGAATAACTGACTAACAGAACAGCCAATCACCTCTGCCCTGTACTCTCCATCTCGCTCCTGATTGGTGGATGCTGCAAAGATGACTGTTTGGTGCGTTCCTCCTCTTCCCCTCCTCTTCATCCCCTCCCTCCTCCGTGTGGTGGTGGTGCTGCTGCTGCAAGCTGCTGGTGTTGCCGTGACGATGATATCCTCCCCCTCCCACACACACACACACTAAGAGGACAGGCAGCAAACAAGACGCTCTCGTGACGCGATGGCTTCAGGCTGGAGAACAGACAGCAGTGATCGGCTGCGTCTGAGGAAATCATGGTGAGTGCTCTCTTTAATTTCCAAGATGAGAGGACAGACGGACGACTGCGCGGACAGATGGGTGGCTGGATGATTGATGGGTGGAGGAATGTGTGAGGATGACAGCAGCAGCAGCAGCTGTAGCATGCTGTGTTTTCTTGATAGGGAGAGAGAGAGGGAAGAGGGGAGGATGGACAGACTGCAGATGGATGAAGGTGGAGGACTGAATGAATGAATGAATGCAGGAACAAACTGATCAGCTTTAAAGCACATACAAGCCTGTGTGTGTGTGAGTGCGTATGTGTTTGTGTGTGTGTGTGTGTTGCCAGGCCTGTAAATGCAGGTTAGCATCCTGAGTGCTAACAGTAACAGTAGGTACGTCACTCCTGTGAACCAAAACTGGGCTGATCTGCTTTCATTTCTACAGCCACATATAAACAGACAAACACATACAGATATGGATGGATTAGCAAACAGACAGCAGGGGCAGGGAGCAGCAGGTCAGAGCTTGTTTGATGTTTGAAGTTAATGTTTCTTCATTTAAAGTCAGTCGAGTGACTACAAAAAATAAACTGACCACAGAGATGAAGAGAAGATGGCACAAAGGCACAAAATCGCTGCAAAGAGACCCAAAACTGAAAGTTAAAAGCAAAACAAAATAACAGACACAAAACTACAAAGAAAATCAAACCGACTGCAAAAGAAATGCAACAGTTAAAAATGTGCAAAATCTCCCCAAAGATGCATGGAGTCACCACAAAGCGAAGCAAAGCAATCAAAAATGCAAAAAAAAAAACCATATGCAAAGGAATAAAAAAGTACTCTGAAAGAAGAAAAACAACTGAAAAAATCACTAAAGAGATGCTAAATAACTTTTAACAGATGCAAACATTCAACAAACAAATAACAAATATAAAGAGATAGTAAATTAAAAAGACAAGACACATCTGACTATTCTCTTCTGCTTATCCAACACCAAGATAAAAATCTAACATTATAAAAAACACAAAGATTTATAAAATGAAAATAAAAGAAACATTGTAAAATTACTATAAAGAGACAGAAAATTAGCATGAAAAGATGCAAAACAGCTACAATGACACACAAAACGACCACGACAGATTTCACACACACAAAAATCATGTCCACACAGAAAAAAACCCCCTGAATAGGAAACAAAAACCGTAAATCACTACACAGACACACCAGCGACCAGAACAGAGGCAAAATGCTACAAAGAAGAGAAGCAAAAATACTGCAGAGGACATGAAACAAGAAGAGAAATAAAATATATGAGATAAGACGAGCATTAAAAGATGCAAAATCACTGCAAAGGCGAACAAAATAAATAAGAGTCACAAAACATTAAGGATGGACCAGGACTTCATTATCATCACAGTTATTGTGTTACATTTAAGTTTGTAACTAAATAGTTAGAGGTTTTGTAAATGGTCGTATCCAGGACAATCTAACCCTGATAACTGAGCTTAAGTGTTTGAGTTCAAGTATGTTATGACCACATGGTCAGTAGTGACAAGCATGAAAATATATGTCTGCAGGATGAACTGGATGAACTACAAATTACTAAAGAAGGAGCAAAGCTACTAGAAAACACGTCAAAATGATTACTAATCATCAATTTACTTAATAGCTCATCCAATATAGTCTATCCTAGCTGAGTGCAGAGTGACACGCTGGGTCACAGCAAAGACCGGATGACTATGACGAGATAAAGAACAACTTTAAAGAAAAACAAGATGAGAGAAGGAGCCAGAAAACTAAGAAACAAAAACAGAAAATTGACTATAAAAAGAAAAAAAATGCACGAAGAAGTGCAAATTGCAAACTAGCATAAAGATAGTGAAAAAGAGGTGCTTTGATGAAATCTGTAAACTGGGCACAAAATTAAAAAAGCCTACAAAGACAAATAAATAGATGAAGTGATAAAACATTTTCAATAGAAACCATGGAAAAAGAAAAAGGTAATTACAAGATAGAAGAGACAGAGGAGTGATTAAAACAAAGAGAAAAACAGAAACATTCCCACGGGAATACAAAGGGAGACAGATCAGATTACCTGACTCTGTGTGTATGTGTGTGATGCCACACTGTATATTTACTGGCAAGCTCTTCAGAAACTGGTTCCACTGGTACGTTTCTCAGGCTGCAGGCAGGATGTTTTTTTTTTTTTTCTTTTGACTTCGAAAGAAATCTCACAATCCTCTAATGGACGCTGCTCTGCTGAGCCAACATGATGTAAGTCTCTCTCTAATTAAATCAAAGTATTTTGTTTGTAATAACCAGACTTTTGTTTAACCGGCATTCAAAATCAAGTGAAATTAATGTATTACTATGTCAGGTGCCTGTGATGTCTATCTTTTAATGAATACAACAACTTTGATTACTTACTATTTCTGATTTAAATGATGACTTTTCCATTCGGCGCGTGCTGTTAGCTTATAAAATGTTCATATATATGTAATTAGTTAAGAGTTTCAGTTTCTTCCTTTGGAGTTACTGCACTGAATCATTCACTTCCATCCTTCTATGTCCTCCATAAATCTCTTGAATGCCAAGCAGTAACTTAGGCTACGTCCACACGTACACGGGTATTTTTGAATACCCGGAGATTTTCCGTTTTCATTTTAAAAAATAATCCCGTCCACACGTAAAGGCAGAAATGAAGGAAAACGCTGCTAGGAACATGCCAAAGCAACAGGTGGCGATATATTCCTAACGTGCAGAAATGTTGGCCAATCAGAAGTCTAGAAGCCTGGGTGGGAAAAAGTAGACAAAGCTGGGACATAGAAGCAGAACCGAGTCGTATGTGTGGAGGGACAGTAACTGTGTGTGTATATGTAAACATTTAAACACTGCAGAGAGTACAATTAACAGTAACAGTATTGTAGAAATTCATTTCACCGAAACAATAATGTGGCGCACAGTGTGACGTCAAAAAATGCGCACACCTTTGATGCTGCGTTTTCTGCATTTTCTCCGTTTTTCTCGTCCACACGTAAATACAAAAACAGAGTTTTCAAAAATATCCACCCTGGTCGGAGTTTTTAAAAATCTCAGTTTTCGGTGACCAAAAACGCCGTTTACGTGTGGACGGAAGGTGCAAACGCATAGAAAAATCTGCGTTTTCAAAAATACCCGGGTACGTGTGGACGTAGCCTTAGAGTCGCCTTACTTCTAACTTTAAGCCTCAACACAATCCAAACAAATAAGCTATTAAAAACAAACAAACTTGCAAACAAAAGTTTATGGAAGCTATACAAAATTTGTACAGCTTCCATAAAGAGAGAAACTAGAGAAACACACAGACGAAAGCATTCTTTGTAGCAGGCTGTAAATATTTCTGATGTACACATGGAATTTTAACAGAGCTGTCTATGGAGATCTACTCATGTTTGGAGCCTCTAGTGGTCCATAGAGGAACTGCAGATTTTTGGACTTGAGCATGAACTTTTAACCCCTGACACTGTAGATGCTTTATCAGCATATTTAGTTTATAGACAGTGAGCGGTCCAAGTTGATCACAATTTAGCTTTAAATGGTAAGACTGTGAATGCAGATGAGTTAACAGCAGTTTGAGCTCATCTGGCCAAAGAACCATTGAGGTGAGGCATCCGTCCTTCCACAGTTCACAAGAATCATTATTCCTCCTACAGTATTTGTCAGATTTTGGTGAAACTTGCACACAATGATCACCTAATAGGTCTTCACCCAAAGCCAAGGTCAAAGTTAAGGTTACATTTATTTACAGGCAATAACCTGTGAATAGTGATGAACTGTGAGATCGATGAACTACTACATTGTTGATGTTACTGTTTATAATCTCTTTGAAGAGAGCAAAGTGACTCCTACAGAATTACTTTTACAATGAAACTGTCCATGATAGATATATTTTGGGTTTTTAGTTGCATTATTTAGACTTTAATAGTGCTGTACCTCTACTAAAGTGGGGAACGACGAGAAAATATCTCAGTTCTAGACCACTGTGATCAAAAGATGACGATGATTTTCTTCTGCAGTAATTTACATTTGCTGGGAGTTCCCGGCCCATTCATTAAGATACAGGGAAAAGCAGAAGCAGGGAGATGAACAGCATGACAAAACATGGCCCGTATTTGTATAGCGCTTTACACATCCAGTCATTCACCCATTCACACACTGGTGATGGCAATCTACATTGTAGCCACAGCCACCCTGGGGCGCACTGACAGAGGCGAGGCTGCCGAACACTGGCGCCCGGTAGCAACCTTCCGGTTACAAGGCAAACTCCCAACTCTTGAGCCACGGTCGCCCCATAAAACATAAACACTAGGAGCTGAAATGGAGGTGGGTTGAAAGCAGCTTGCAGATGTGCACCAACAGCAACTGTGGGCAGGTTAAAGCAACTTATATAGCATCCTGTGTGAAATTTACCAGCTGGAATTGTGGATGGGTTTGACTTGTAGCTGATATAGATCTGAGCAATATAGTGTAGCTATTCCTCAAAATAGTGTGAGAAGATTAAACACAGACATCAGTGTGAACCCGTGTATGGGAGAACGTGCAGATACATTCAAAGCATTGATGGATCGCCGACTCTTCTTTATGAATCTGCGAGGAAAGAAAACAAAACAGAGAGAAAGGGTTCGATTGTCTCTTTGCACTGTGACAGTTACAGGCAGCCACCACACACAAGTGCACACAAACACCCAAACACAGCAAAAGCATTGTAGAGCAAAGAAGGACTGAGAAGAGAGAAGAGTGGAAAGAAGGGAAATAATAATAATTTCCTTCAATGTGCCACGTTTGTGTGTGTGTTTCAGACAGACATAAAGTGTGAGCTTGTCTGTGTAAGGTTGCTTTCACATCAGTCGAGGTCGTGTTTTCTGGGGGAGGAGGCGTTAAAACAGGATTATATACAAGATCACAGAGAACTCGTAACCATAATCCCTCCTCTTTATGAATTATTCATGAAAATATTCCTTTTTATATTTTACACACAGATATGGGAGTGTATATGCTTTGGCTGAGCAAAGACACCTAAACCTAGACACCAGACACAAAGAGAGAAGGAAAACAGTCAGGCTTCCAAAAACAGCACTGCTCATAACCTTGTTTTGTCAACTAGTTTAAATCTACATGGATTTACAGCAAAAGAAAAGCAGCCAATTACTTAAAACTGAAAACATAAAAACAACATTTTCTCTTATATATGATTGTTTATCTAATGTAATTATATTTTATGTAAAAAGGAGAGGGAGAGGAAGGAAGGGAAAGGGAATAAAAAATAAAAAAAAGGGAAAAAAAATGATATTATTTATGGCTTTTACACTTACCTGTTTTTATTTACATACATGTTAATTCATAGTAATATGGTAATTTCACTTACTTTTATTAAAAAGTCAAGTGAGTTTATTTTCTTTAATTCTAGCAATTAAAGAAAAATGTTAAATTTACAAGAAAGAGAAAAAAAAGAAAAATCAAAAACATTTGCAAACTATAATTAAGAACACAATTATTAATGCAAAAACAACATTTACTGTTCACAAAAGCACACAATTAGTTATTCTTCACATGTGTAACAAAATATGACATTAATTTTATTTTTATTGTATTTTGATTTATTTGCAGTGGTGTAGAGTATACACACAGTAGTTAGTATTGTAAATGTAAAGTTATTTTAATCCTTGCATATGAAACACTTAATATGTTTCATTAGATGCCCCCTTAACCCACAGGCAGTGATCCTGCATCTGTTATGGGGTTTCCTGTTTTATGTATACAGTGCACTGTGCACTGGTAGTGTGTATTTAGTTAAAGTGTTGTTGTTTTTAAAGAACTGACAGATTAATGTTTTTTTCTTCATTTTCAGAGGAACAAATTGAGCTTTTTTCTATCAGTTGTGGGACCATAGCTAAAAGTCTATTTTAGGCGTTCACACTGATTCAGCATTATTACCACCATCTCTGTGACTTTAACATGATAGTAAAAAGCAAAAGCAAAAACAAATAATTTTTATCAAAAAAACAGACCTGGAACACTTTGTGAACCGCGCCATAATCATTGCAGCTCTCAGCACACTGCCAGCTAAATTTAGACTAAATTTCTGGGATTATAGAGGACATGATTGCTTCACTTTTTGGTGTATTTCCTCCTAGCTGGTGAACCCCCTCACCCCAGTCCTATGCAGCCTGTTACTATGGAAACCAGAACCTCCCTCCCCACCCGGCTCCCTCTCTGTTCTCCATCACTTTGAAGACATTTTGTTGACCTACATTACTGCTTCCAGAAGCTCTTCATAGTATTTTACACCACATTTGCTGTTCCTAGTGGTCCAACAAGCAACAACATGCAGTCATCCTCCTGTTTGTGGCATCTGTCCATGGGCTTCCTCTACAGGTTAAGCTTGATGTACCGTACCATTTGGGAGGCTATCCAGTCAGGTGAAATATTAAACCCACCTTTAATGCATTATGTTTACATGATAGAGGGTGAGTAACAACCAGGTGCAGCCAATCAAATGCATGGGGTTAACTGCTTATCAACACCTCTATAAAACTGAAATTTTGATAGTCGTCAAATAGCTGGGGTGGGTGTAGCTCAGGTGGCAGAGCAGGTCAGCCACTAACCAGAAGGTTGGTGGTTCGATCCCAGGCTGCTCCAGTCTGCATGCCAAATATCCTTGGGCAAGATACTAACCCCGCGTTGCTCTCCGATGCATCCATCGGAGTGTGAATGTGTATGAATGCTAGACTACTTAGCACTTAGGTCAGAAAAAAGTGCTTGTGTGAATGGGTGTGATTGGGTGAATGAATTAGTTGTATAAAGCGCTTTGAGTGCTCAGACAGAGTAGAAAAGCGCTATATAAGAACCAGTCCATTTTACCAAGTCCAAGTCCATGTGAAGCCATGGTCCAAATTGGGTCATGCAAAAGGAAAATTATCCCAAGCACACAAGTGAATGTTTAGCAGAATGGCTGAAAAAGAAAAGAACCAAGATGCTGCAATGGCCTACTCACGTCCAGATGTCACCCTGACTGAAATGCAGTGGTGGGACATTAAGGGAGCTGTGCATAGATGAACTCTAGCAAACCTCAAACAGCTGAGGCAATGTTGTAAAGACATAAAACGTGTAAAGAAGAGCGGCCATAATTCCTCCACAACAATGTGAGAGACTGATAAAGTCATGGTTCTTTAATGTGCTGAATCATGCAGTGTCATTTTAAAAGAGTTTTTCACCAGACAACATAGAGTCCTGTGAAAAAACCCTCTTTTTCAAGTGAATATATCAGCATTTGTGTATTTTTTCCAGCTAGTACACATAGTACTATAAACACACGTTTATATTGGCAACTGGAAAAACTTTGTCGATATTAATTAGCAGTTCCCTGGAAAGTTGGAAGAGTTATTAGAGGCAAATAGTAGCATTTTAACAATAAACCAGTGGACATGTACAGTGGGGCAAAAAAGTATTTAGTCAGCCACCGATTGTGCAAGTTCCCCCACTTAAAATGATGACAGAGGTCAGTAATTTGCACCAGAGGTACACTTCAACTGTGAGAGACAGAATGTGAAAAAAAAAAAATCCATGAATTCACATGGTAGGATTTGTAAAGAATTTATTCGTAAATCAGGGTGGAAAATAAGTATTTGGTCAATAACAAAAATACAACTCAATACTTTGTAACATAACCTTTGTTGGCAATAACAGAGGTCAAACGTTTACTATAGGTCTTTACCAGGTTTGCACACACAGTAGCTGGTATTTTGGCCCATTCCTCCATGCAGATCTTCTCAAGAGCAGTGATGTTTTGGGGCTGTCGCCGAGCAACACGGACTTTCAACTCCCGCCACAGATTTTCTATGGGGTTGAGGTCTGGAGACTGGCTAGGCCACTCCAGGACTTTCAAATGCTTCTTACGGAGCCACTCCTTTGTTGCCCGGGCGGTGTGTTTTGGATCATTGTCATGTTGGAAGACCCAGCCTCGTTTCATCTTCAAAGTTCTCACTGATGGAAGGAGGTTTTGGCTCAAAATCTCACGATACTTGGCCCCATTCATTCTGTCCTTAACACGGATCAGTCGTCCTGTCCCCTTGGCAGAAAAACAGCCCCATAGCATGATGTTTCCACCCCCATGCTTCACAGTAGGTATGGTGTTCTTGGGATGCAACTCAGTATTCTTCTTCCTCCAAACACGACGAGTTGAGTTTATACCAAAAAGTTCTACTTTGGTTTCATCTGACCACATGACATTCTCCCAATCCTCTGCTGTATCATCCATGTGCTCTCTGGCAAACTTCAGACGGGCCTGGACATGCACTGGCTTCAGCAGCGGAACACGTCTGGCACTGCGGGATTTGATTCCCTGCCGTTGTAGTGTGTTACTGATGGTGACCTTTGTTACTTTGGTCCAGCTCTCTGCAGGTCATTCACCAGGTCCCCCCGTGTGGTTCTGGGATCTTTGCTCACCGTTCTCATGATCATTTTGACCCCACGGGATGAGATCTTGCGTGGAGCCCCAGATCGAGGGAGATTATCAGTGGTCTTGTATGTCTTCCATTTTCTGATGATTGCTCCCACAGTTGATTTTTTCACACCAAGCTGCTTGCCTATTGTAGATTCACTCTTCCCAGTCTGGTGCAGGTCTACAATTCTTTTCCTGGTGTCCTTCGAAAGCTCTTTGGTCTTGGCCATGGCGGAGTTTGGAGTCTGACTGGTTGAGGCTGTGGACAGGTGTCTTTTATACAGATGATGAGGTCAAACAGGTGCCATTCATACAGGTAACGAGTGGGGGACAGAAAAGCTTCTTACAGAAGACGTTACAGGTCTGTGAGAGCCAGGGATTTTCCTTGTTTGAGGTGACCAAATACTTATTTTCCACCCTGATTTACGAATAAATTCTTTACAAATCCTACCATGTGAATTCATGGATTTTTTTTTCACATTCTGTCTCTCACAGTTGAAGTGTACCTCTGGTGCAAATTACTGACCTCTGTCATCATTTTAAGTGGGGGAACTTGCACAATCGGTGGCTGACTAAATACTTTTTTGCCCCACTGTATGTTACCTCTCGTAAAACCTCTCAAACGCAGCATTAATTAAATGCATTTGAAATATGGAATCCAATCCAATTTAAGAGCAACTTAAAGCCAGGAAATATCAACATAAATCAAACAGCGTCATATCTAAATATTAAAGCGAGACTATGCCAAACAAAGCCGACAGTACTAAAGCTTGATTCATTAGCTAACATTAAGAAAGGCCAGAAAGAGGACCAAGCTGGCTAGACAAGACAATTTAAACCACTTTTATCTACATGTAAATCAAATATGTCAAATTTGATTTACATGTAGAAATAATTTTACAGTTTACCAATATTTGTTTTTCCTAAAAAACATTATACAATCTATCTGTAACACAAATCTAAGAAATTAAGTAAAACAAAGAAAAAACAAATGTTATCAGATCCAACGAATAATGAATTTTATAAGTTACAAACACAGTTACGAAGTGTAGTTCAGTGAATATAATGGAATAACATATGCCAAGTTTCATTGACTACAAACTCACTAGCCTGGATAATTGTCAGTCAGCTAGCCAAAACTGATTGGAAACTAGTTCCTCACAACAAATATTATTTGTCAGAAAATAGCATTAAAAATGCTTTGAAAGGGACCAATGTCTCAAACATGGTTGAGAAGTCAAATTCAGTGACTCAGCTCAGAGCAGGTGAAACTGAGCAGACAACTATCTGCTCTGGCCGATAATTACTTTATAAGTAAGTTGGCCCTTACTTTATACCATCAACAGGCTAAACTGCTGAGTTATATATAAATTGTATCTTTTAGTTGTCATAAAGGGGGAATTAGCTACAGAGACCAATGATGTATTTCATACCAGACGTTTTAATGGAATAAAATGGTAATTTAGCTCACATATGGAGACAGGCTCAAGTGGCCACTGGAGGAACTGCAGTTTTTGGAACTTCTTATGTTTCATTTTTAAACTGGTGACATTGCTGCTTGGTGCTCTTTAAAAGAAAAGCACTCTATACTGTTGCTTGTGATTAGATACAATTTCTGAAATGAAAATATAGAAAAGAAACTTTGGGAGCATGAGAAATAACTTTTTTTTTTTTTTAATTACTTTCATTCTGACCGAATTTGCTTTGTCCTATAGCGTGTTTGCAGACTGTAACCAAGACAACTCAGCTCCACTTTATGGCCAGTAAAAGCAGATCACTGGCTGGTTCATTCAGAGGGAAACTCATACATGACACTTGGTCAAGTAACTGCAGGATTTTGTGATTCCGTGAATGCCTGAAAAGATAAAAGGCATCGCACACTCATTACCCATGGAAGTACAGTTTTCCTAATGCCATAAAGGTTTTTCATTTAGTCGCAGCGAGAAGAACAACAATTTGAGGTACTTTAACTCATCCATCCATTCGCTTCCATTTATCCTTTTTAGGGTGACACTGGAGCCTATCCCAGCAGTCACAGGGCGAGAGGCAGGGTACACCTTGGACAGGTCGCCAGTTTGTCGCAGGGCTAACACACAGAGACTGACAACCATTCGCACTCACATTCACACTTATGGGCAATTTAGATTGATCAATCCACATTAACTGCATATCTTTGGACTGTGGGAGGGCGTCGGGCGTACCCAGGGAGAACCCACGCAAGCACGGGGAGAACATGCAAACCCCACACAGAACTCATTGAACTCATGACCTTCTTGCTGTCTGGCAACAGTGCTAACCGCCGTGCCACCGTGCTGCCATTATAACCCACATTTATTAATCAAATTTAATCTACCTGATTTAATCTTAAGACTGAGACAAAGGCAAAATGACAAAGTATGAAGGAACACAGTCAAGAGTTCGAAGCTTAAGTAAATAATCTCTCTTGTCTCCGTGTTTATCTGCTTTTCCAACTAATCCTCATCCCTCTCTCTGTCTCATTTCTGCAGGACACAGTGTGATTTGCCCTCAGCTTGAACCCTATGTGAATCAAATTAACACCATAGTTCATTGCTTTTCACCCAATAAGACCTAAAGAGGATTGACTACTTTCATTCACTCGGTTTATGTGCTTGAAGAAACAACACATGGAAGCAGAAAGATGTTTTAAATGGGATATGTACCTAAATGTGGACACCTGGACACTCTTTCCCCCCATAGTGGAATAACCTATGCCAAGTTTCATTGACTACAAGCTCACAAGCCTGGATTACTGTGCCCTGAAATTACAGAAAAACCAAACCTGCATCTGGATTTCTGGCATTCTTCTTTGCGTGTGAAATGTTGATGTGCTTTTCCAGAGATCTAGCATCCGCCAAGAGTTATCACAAGGAGTTCATATGAACATTTGATCCTTTTTATGTTGAATACACAATGGAATAAAAGGGTGAGACAAGGAGCTTACAAAGACAAACAGTACAAAAATACATCTGGAACCTTGTATCGGAACATAAAGCCCCTTCCCCTGGCTGCAGAGTGGAAAAAGGGGTGTGTTTGGAGGTTTACCCTCACCAGGCTGCCACTTGCAGATGGAGGCCCACCAACACTCCCCAGATAGCAGCAGTGAGGAGTGCACCGTCCTGGAGGCTCCACCTGGCAAAAACGCCTGCCCACAACATGCAGGGAAGGTAGGTATTCAATAGGTGTGCAAATGTTCTGAACTACATGTGAAAAGTGACATGAAAGCAAGCAAAAACTTGTCCACATATCGCACAAAGCCAAAATCAGCTTAAACCTTGGAGGTAAATTTCAGTTGGCTAAGAATAAACGTTTCTGTTAAACATCAGTGGTACAAAAGGAAACCAGAAGTCTTCCAATACCATACAAAGTTATGCCTCGCCTGTAATTCTGTTCATATCCATTTATGTTTATGCTTAACCTCCATATTATAATCCTTATTTATTTTTATATTCAATCCATATTTATTTATTTTTATTACCTCCAATATAGACTGTCCCTGCCAGCTAAACTGAAACTGAAGCCAAAGATAGGACATCTACCTACAACACATGACAAGCGTCTCGAGTTTTACACAAACAAACGATAACTCTTTGATTTTTTCGGACTTGGGTTTGGTAGTATATGCCTATATGAACAAAATGAGAATAATTCAAACGCCATTTAACTTGAATATCGGATGTTTTCACAGATTATGTGTGCTGATGACATCAGGAGTTTTTGTAGATCGTTTATGCTGATGTTAGCATTATTCATATGGAAATTTAGTAAAGCGTATTAATCTTTTGTGTCATTGTGAATTCAAGTAATACTGTATTTTTTTTTTAAAGAGCTCAAACAAAGAAAGTTTCTAGGTCCCCCAGGGTTTTTCTTGATTCGTGTGACCCAGACCTTTGACCTATGGCCTTGAAGCATTGCATACTAAAACAGTGTATTTTACTACCTTTGCCCACATGGTGGGAGCAGAATCTGCAAAAATCATTGGTTTTTATCATGTAAAAACTCGAGATTTTAACATATATTTTTATATTTTTACGCAGTTCGTGATTCTACAAAACTCTATGGTTTCATTGTAATATCGTATGGAATAGTATTGCAAAAAAAGTGTATGGTACAGCACACTCTATGCCCTTTCATTGTGTATATATCACACTCAATATAGTTTCTTTAAATCTTCTCTTCTATGTCAACTTTGACCTTTGGCACTAACAATGAAGGTCTAAGTCAAATGCTTAGCCATCCTAGGTACTCATGTCGCCCAAGGCCTAGTACAGGCTATACCTGTAAAGTTTGAAGATGAGCCATAAAAAAATTGGGGGTAATATAACATTTTTACTGATTTTCACTTTTGGTGTGACCTTGAACTGATTTTCAGCAAAAAATAAAATCAGCTTGAGCCTTTATTGGTATCTACCATCAGACTAAATTTGAACATGATATCTTGAAAACTGTGGCAACTAGCCTGCTAAAACACGGCCAGATAAACAGACCAATGGAACCAATTACATACTTAGTAAAGACTGGACTCTTACACTGGCTGTAGCTCATTAAGTAGAGCAGGTTGTCTACAAACTAGAAGGTTTAAAAAGTTGCAGTTTTACAGGAGGTATGTGTGCTGCTATTTCTTGGACAGTTTAAGTGACTATAACAGAAAATAAAACTGTGCACTGTTAAGAAATATGATGCATAAACACAAGTTTATAGGACAGATATGAGCAAGTTATGGTTCTCAACAGTAAATTCTGAATTCACATTAGAGATTAGATAAAACTTTATCAATCCCTTGGGTGGGTTCCTCCGGGAATTTCTGTAACATGTATTTTCAGATTCAGATTCAGTCATACATATAGAAATGACTGAATCATGTACTGCAAAGTGTAAGCCCAAAGCCTAATCCATGTTATCTATATGTTGTTCCTATTTAATCCAGTTACTGATTAGCAACTGTGCAACAATGAGACTAAACTAAAGACAAACAATATATCTAGGTTATCATGGGGCATTCAATTCTTAATAGTGTAGCTTCTCTCTCCTCTTTCCTCCGTTCACGTAAACCTTTCAATTTGCAGGTTGCTGACTTGTACTGCTCTTCCTGCAAGTGCGCTCTGTGTGAGGACTGTCTTCCCAACCATGCAGAACACCCTAAGGTGGCCCTCAGCCAGGCCCTCGAGCAGCACCGCAACAACCTGCAGGAAAGACTGGGCACTGTTCAGGACAGGTACAGGTTGAAATACTTGATACAACATTAAGAAACTTTATTCAGTCCATTAATCTGTGCCCCCAATAAACCCTTCTGTTAAACTGTTGTTCAGTGGTGCTATTTTCCATTTATCAACAAAAACACACACAAAACCCCTCCAAAAATTTTAATGCTGAATTACTTTTAAAAAAATATATATATTATAAACTGCAGAAGTAAGCCAATGATAAATATCAGCTGGAGTTTATCAGGATTTTATTATTTTTATATATTGTATATTTGTTAGTAATTCCCAAAGACCAGGAGAGGGCTCTCTCATTAAGCAAGATTCATTTAAGAGTCACTTGGGCAATGCTCATTGATTGTTTGTTGCAGCAAAACACAGATGTTCCCTAAATGCCTCACATTTGTTAAGAAAAAAAAAAAGATAGAAGAATAAATTAGAAGAGTGACACTGTGTCTGGGCCAATGACTTTTCTCAAGAAAGACAAATAATCTCTGGAATTTAATTTAAATGCTACTGTGGGAATGAGATAGTCAAAAGATTTCTTAAAATACATACGGGCTTGGGTAGAAAGTTAAAGAAGTTACTAAGTATTTATATTGAAAATACCCATCCATTCATGTATGGAATTATTAGTAAACAGGGAGTAGTAAGGTCCCACATTCAAATTGCGCTTAAAATACTAAAAGTCACATTTTGCATTTTGTAAAATTGGAAAAAAGCATTTAATTCTTGTAGTTCCAACAGGTACAAATTTATTTGCTGTGGAGAACAAGTTGCATAACAACTGACATATTCAGTTAAAGTATAATGTAGGCATACTTAATATAACTCAGTCACAAGTAACTATTAACAGACAGTGGCTGGAGGAAAGAAGAGATGCTGACATCTGGTGGACAGTGAGCAAAATACAGTACAAATTATTTACCAGGCTATAAAATCTTGACATTAACAATAACATGTTATTAATCTTTCTCAATTAAAGTTACAGGTTGCATATGCAAACATTTAACAACATAAATGTAGCATAAAGAAAGCTTGCTATTGTTGTTTTGCAAAATAGATATGTAACTGCCTTTCTCTTTTGTGCGTGTCCTCTCTAGACTTCCTCAGATTTCAGATGTACTGTCCTTTGTTAAAGAGATCCACCAGCAGCTGACCAATCAGAGGGCTTCCATTGAAGAGGACATTCAATCGAGCTTCGAGGACTTACACAAGCAGCTGGATGTTCGAAAGAGTGTACTGCTGATGGAGCTGGAAGTTACATACGGACTCAAACAGAAGGTGAACAGAGTTTGTTCAATTTTCCTTTGATTCTTTGGTAAAAGTACAACCTCCTCAGTCACTGGTATACTTTTTTAAATAAAACAAATCAAAAGAAAAAGTTTGAAACAGTCTAATGAAACTTTTCTTTTTCTGTCTCCAGGTTCTCCAAGCCCAGATAGACAGCCTTCTACGGGGAGAGGGAGACATCACAGCCACCTGTACTCAGGCAGAGGAGGCTCTGGCTGGAGATCCCTGTGTGGCGAGCCTGCAGGTGGAACGAGAGCTGTGGGAGAGGCTGGGTGAGCTTGCTGGTCTTGGTTTGCCATGCCAGCCGGAAGAGAACGACCAGCTGGATCTGGTGATGGAGACAGATGGGCTGAGGAAGTCCATACACAACCTGGGGACTATTGTTACAACCAGGTGAGACAATTCAAATCAATTTCAACTCAGTTTTACTTATTTAATGCCAAATCACAATAACAACTGCCTCAAAGCAATTTATATTGTAAAGTAAAGATCCTACAATAATATAGAAAAACAGAATAAATCCAAAAGTCAGGCTTTTGAGTATGAGCAAGCATAGGGGAAGGAAATGGAAAGGAAAAACTGCCTTTTAACAGGAAGAAACCTCTGGCAGAAGCAGGCTTAGAGAGGGTCAGCCATCTGCCATAACTGGTTATGACTGTGGAAGAGAGCCAGAGATTAATACTAACTAATGATTACATGCAGAGTGGTGTGTAAACACATAGTGAATAAAAAAGGTGAGTGGAAAAAAACAAAACAGAAACACTCAGTGCATCATGGGAACACCCCAGCAGCCTAGACCTACTGCAGTGTAAAACTTAAAAGGTTTTAAGCCTAATCCTAAAATCAGAGAAGCTCATTGAGACTTGTTTGTATCATTTATGCACAGCTCCCTATAAGGTCCCACCACAGGATTTCAGTCTGGCTGAAGACTGAAATGGGCCATTGCATCACCTTGATCCTTTTCATTTACAGCCATTCTGTTGTACATTTGCTGCTGTGCTTGGGAACATTGCCTTTTTGCATGACCCAATTTGGCCCAAGTTTTGCAGACAGCCTCAACTGACTCTGAGGAAAATAAGAGCAATCTATAAAATCCGCTGTATACCAAAGTATTCCAATCAGTGATAAATAGCAAGATGTTTTAGCTGTATGAAGGTCTTTTTTTTTAGAGAACAACAAACTGTTTTTCCAGGCTAAATTGTCATCATCTAAATTATTAAAGATTATTAAGCACCCCAGCTTATCAGCTATCTGCTTTAAGGTGCATTTTTGAAAGTTATACCAGGAAGGCAATAAATTCTGATTTAAGTCTTTTTTTGTCAGAGGAGCTACAGTATCCAGAGTCGTACGCAGTGACGATATAAAACTATTAACAAGATAACAAACTCTGTAAAAGCAGAGTTCAGGTAACTGCTCTGCACTGTGTTGGTATAAGGCACCGAAGAAGATGCAGCTGAGGAATTATATATTATATGGCCGACACAGTCGGATGGGGTTTTGGGGCATTTCAATGATGATGAAACATATTGAACCCTGTGGTTTTGGATTTAATGCCATTTCATTAACACTCGTCTTTCTTCTCATCCTCAGTGCGGTGGCAAGCCAGAGCGAAGCCATGGGTGCAGGTCTTGAGCAATGCATTGTTGGGCATCCTGCCTCTGTTACTATTGTAACAAGAGACAAGTCAGGGGGAGCCTGCAAGAGTGGAAATGCGATCCTCTCTGCTGAGGTTCATTCTACACCTAAACTCCATAAAATTAAGTACTACTCTGTGTTCACACTTCAATGCAAACAGTGACAAAACGTTATGATGTGTCGATGTAGGTATTCACACCAGACGGCAGCATAGTAGATGGTGAGATAGTGGACCACAAGAACGGGACATATGAATTTGTGTACACGGTGCCAAAGGAGGGTGACTTCTCACTGGCTCTCCGTTTGTACGACCAGCACATCAAAGGAAGTCCCTTCAAACTGACTGTCACCAAGACTCTAGAGGCTGAACTAGACGTAGGTGGATCTTTCTTTCAATATTAGTGAATTTCTACTGTCCATTTGGCAAATAATGTCTAAATTCCTTTACTATCAACTGTGATATACACCAACAGCCTATGTACGGCTCATTCATGTCCAGTGTCCTTTAGCATCTGTGCTGAAGGACACTGGACATCAGGACCTGAAACATCAGCTTATGACATTACTAAGAGGAATCTGACACTCACTTTTTAACTATTGTTATGAAGGCCTAGTCAAGTACTTTTGCCTAAACCTAAGAGGTTGTTAATTCTCTTCCCATCAAACAAAACTTGCATTCAAATATGTCCAATCTCACTGCAAAACTTTGTGCTAATGTCCTCACACAACACAGAAAATCTCATATTGTTGACCACGTCGTGCTTGTCTCTTGAAGTTCAGAGTTCTTGAGCAACAATGATTCAAGCAACATGACTTAAGCAATTATAAAACCTAAATTTATTTGATTGAGCTTACCCTAAATTCATCGATACATTGACTTTGGCAAAGGATGTAGGAAGCTTTCCAAACAAAAACCATATAACCTTCATAGTTACTGTGTATTGTGTTTCCCTTTTTGCTCTCTCTCCAGGTTTCTCCCTCTACAACAACGGCAACCAACTCAGCAGCCAATGCTACGCCGTCGACTGGCTCATCTGAAGGAGCAAAGAGACGAGGAAAGTCACCTGGTCAGAAGAAGAAAGGCTCAAAGAGGGCCAGCAGTGCCCTTGGTACCCCACGGCGCAAAACTCAGAACCCCATTGAGGACGACCTCATTTTTAGGATCGGTGAGACATTTAGCTGGAAGAAACGAATCGTACAGACAGGCTAGGATATTGTACACTTGCTTTTTAAAAGTTAATATATCCTCATTTTTGTGACACTGAAAGGCCTTTTTAATGCTTCAGTCAATTTGGGCTTATTTCTCCCCATCATATGCATCATTTTTTCCAACATGGTGGAATTTTCATCTGGCTGATTCCAGTGTCTGTTACTTGTTTTATGTTACAGTTTATGAAGGGACTAAAGTAATGCATTGTGAATTTTAAAAGCTCAGATTCACCAAATTGTCAGTATTGTAGTATTGTTTTGTTTTTTTATCTTAGCACACAAGTATGATGGGACTGTCAGAATAATTCTAGTATTGACATCATAGCTAATCTCAGATTCTCCTACCTTAAACACTTCATAAATTTGACCTGGAATTGCACCACACATATGAACATTTTTGTTTCAGAATAATCCAAATTAATTTGTAATAGCAAGAACAATAAAACAATATGAATCTTCCCACAAATAAACAAGTCATTTCAACAAAAAGGACAGGGTTTGAGACAGTTAACATCATCCCATAGTGTCTGACTGTAAAAAATATAATTGCCTCCCTGTATCATCCTATCAATCCAACAAGCAAAACGTTGTTGAAAACATGTTGAAGACGACTTTGATATTCAGCTAAAATGATAAAGGTGAAATGCCCAGTTTTAGTCTTTTAGACCTCGTTTCAATTCTTTCAAAACTTAGGTAAATGTGAAATGGTCTTCCCATAGAAAGCCTTTCTTCAAAGTCAGTAACACAAAAAGAAAACATGAATTTTCACCTTTTACTTTCAACAAAATTTACACAAACGAGCCTTCTTTTTAAAATAGAAAACACAATCCATTGTGCTTGAGGGGGTAGGTCTAGTCCAAATGTATGTTCAAGGAAACTTGAACTCAAATTGAAGCTTCATGCAAAAGGTTAGTGTCTCAGTTGTTTATGAAAACATTTCTATGTATAATGGAATTTAAAATCATATTTTGCACTATTCAGGAACAAAGGGAAGGAATAAAGGAGAGTTCACCAATCTTCAAGGAGTAGCTGCCTCTTCCAATGGTAGGATACTGATCGCTGACAGCAACAATCAGTGTGTCCAGGTATGGCCTTCGAAAAGCTGCAGGGTTCATATAAAAACCCCAAATTTATATGGAAAGTTAAACAATGTATATATGTCCAGATTTTCAGCAATGAGGGAGAATTCAAGAATCGTTTTGGAGTGCGGGGACGATCGCCAGGTCAGCTACAGCGTCCGACTGGTGTAGCCGTGCACCCCAGTGGTGACATCATTATTGCTGACTACGACAATAAGTGGGTCAGCATTTTCTCCTGTGAGGGCAAATTCAAGGTATGTGTGCTGATATGTCAGGGTTGAAGGGGTATTGTACTTTATTGCAAACAAACCCTCATTCTAATGTTTTCAGTGTTGTTGATCTATGCAGCAATCTTATTGCTTGTATTTGTTGTTCACCAGGCAAAACTTGGCTCTGGCAGACTCATGGGACCAAAGGGCGTGTCTGTGGACCAAGACGGTCATGTTATTGTGGTTGACAACAAAGCTTGTACTGTCTTCATCTTTCAGCTGACTGGAAAGCTTATTACCAAGTTTGGAAGCAGGGGCAATGGTGACAAGCAGTTTGCAGGTAATGTGGACTAAATTATATTATTTCACGTAATTTAATTCCCAAAAATCTACTATGGGCTGTTCATTAAAGAATAAATATATATAAAGAAGAAAAGGCAAATATATGAAGAGAAAATGTTTAATTCTGGATTGTCTTGAGATTAACGGCTCTTTAAAAAGTTAGTACTATATAGAAAACATTGATATTTTTAACCCCATGAGGTCTGAGTCATCACTGGTAATGAAAGCAGTACTAGCTGCCCTAACCCCATTTTTTGGTGACCAGCACAAAGTATAAGAAATATAAATAGTCAGTTAGAGCAATTAGATTGCGTACCCTTTTGTCCCCTGACTGCCAAAACAATGAAAATGATACATCCTAAAAGATAAGGATTGGAACAATCACCACCGATGGCTTAGATCTGAGAGGGTTAAAACATTTACCCCACAACTTTTGGCAATAAGGGAACAAACAACATTTTAACTTGCATTTCTTGTTTGTCCCAGGCTTTGAGGCTAGGGTTGTAGTTATCACTGATGACCTCAGAAGGTTTACATGCGCTAATAAAAGTACTTAGGTGATGGTTGGCAGTTGAATAATTAACTTGCTAAGTCTGAAAATTGATTTAAGAACTGAGTGCACTTGAAATTCTGTTTAAAGTTTAACCCTATGACATTTAAATCACCTTTAACTGTAAAATATTGTACATTTTGTTTTTTCTTTTCTTTTTTCCCCTTTTTCTTTTCATTCTAAGAGACTTCAAAAACTATTCAGATATACAAATACCAGTGTTACCTTTCTCTAAAATACTTGCGAATTGAAAGTGTTAAAAGAGGCTAAAGCTAATTGAAAATACATTGTTTGTTGTACAATGTACAACCTATTTTTTTGTTCCTGTTTTTCTTTCCTAAAGGTCCACACTTTGCAGCAGTGAACAAAAACAATGAAATCATTGTGACAGACTTCCATAACCACTCTGTTAAGGTACAGCAGTTTACTGAGCTTAAAGGATAGTTTTAGTGCAATGTTATGGTAAAACAAGCTAATATTTCATGTCAAGTCCAAGTATGGTTTCAGAGGATTCAAAATAATATATCTTTATCATTATTTCTCTGATTAGGTTTTCACGCTTGAAGGAGAGCTTGTACTGAAATTTGGTTCAAATGGGGAAGGAAACGGCCAGTTCAATGCTCCCACTGGTGTAGCGGTGGATATTAATGGGAACATCATTGTAGCTGACTGGGGCAATAGCAGAATACAGGTAAAACGTTAAAATATGAACCTTTTATATATGAAAGCCCTACTGTGTAAGGTTTTTATATATAAATAATACATATCTTCGACATTTTCAGGTGTTTGATGGCAGTGGCTCCTTCCTGTCCTATATCAACACATCAGCAGACCCTCTTTATGGACCCCAAGGTCTGGCTCTGACTTCAGATGGACACGTTGTAGTGGCTGACTCTGGCAATCATTGCTTTAAAGTCTACCGCTACCTACAATGATGGAGGCTTGGATGATGATGGGGGATGGTGACGTGGACGCGATAGACAAGTTGAGGTTTAAATGAAGCGATAGAGTGAGCACTGTCAAATAATATGAATTACTGCATGAGCCTCTAACTGCTCCCTGTGAATGTTGAAAATGGGATAGAAGGGATGAAAAAGTCAGTGACAAAGTGTTCAGTTCCCATTCTGCGTTCCAACCAGAACTCATGACGGAAGTACCTAATTTGAAGATTTTTGGTGATTATTATTATTAGGTAAGATCATAAAAAAATAAAATGAAAACAAAACATTGATAGCAGATGAGTCTCAAGAGGGCTTAAGATCGGCTCACGTGAAAATCTCAATAATTTCCAGCTGTCATACAGACATTGCAGAATGGGATGTAGATAAAAGTTATGCAATACTGGTTCAGAGATGTCAAATTTGAGAGGTTCAGTGTCTATAAACGGACTAATGAGGAAAGCTTTAGATAATAAAATGAAAACCAAAACCAAACAAAGGCTGCAAGAGAGATGACAATGATTTCTTCAGAAACAACTGCTTACTAAATTTATGATGTGGTCAATGAGACATAAAAAGGAGCAAAGGCATTAATATGGACACAAAGGGACATAATAATAATGTGGAGAGAATGAAATGAAAGACTGAAAGTTTTCTAATGTTCTGCCTTCTTGTGCTGTATGTAATACACAAAATAATCGATTATGAGCTAAAAGAGACCTATGTCTTCCAATTTCATTACATAATTAGAGACTTCCACTGTGGATTTGGTGCCACACTTTAACATCCCTTGAGCAAAGCACTTAACTTAAAGGTAGCGCAGCTGGAGAGGACAGCAATTGTGCTGAAGCATACAAGATTTTATTTCTAAATACGACAAAAAAATTCCAAATTTATAAGACATAGACCACTTTTAGTCCAAAGTGCATTGTTTGTACATTAGGATTGTTTGAACATGGAATGTTATTTTGATCCCATATAACAGTATTCTTTACAAATCTTAGGTAATAGATTCATTATTAGAAATGATTGCTTGACTCTAATTCTGACTGTCTGAATTAATGACTGATTGACTTGATTTGACAAAAAGCATTGTGTGTCTATGCTTGGTTTGAGTGTTCAGATGTTTTTTTTCCTGATAAACCTGTTGCAATGAGAAAAAAGTGAAAAATTTATCCTATATATTTGTGAAGATACGTTTAATAATATTGCATAAGCTGTAATCAACATATTTGGACTCCGTAACAGCAGCCGTCTTTTGCAGGAACATTTACAGGTCTGGCGCCCTCATGAGCCCTTTGAGCCATTTTGTTTCCATTGCATTGTAGGATCAGTTGATTTTATGATGTGAACAAACCAGTTTTACAATGTCAAGGTCTGTGATACCAATTCACAACGCATAAGTTAACAGAACTGATGTCCCATGAAATCAAAACAACAACAACAGTGACAACAATGGAGGGGACCAGGATGGCTGTTGCATTTACATTTGGTGTGCTCCCCAGAACTCCTCGCTATGTCCTGCAGTTGAAATGCCCTATTTTTACATATTTCTCTATGCTTGTCACCATGGCAACAAAATATCAGCAGGATATTTTGGGGGAAGGAATTCTAGAATGTCTCTATTCATTCTTCCTTATTGACAAGGATACAAGAATGCTTTAAGAATTCTGAAAAACTGCTGTTGCCCGCTTGTAAAATTCCACATATTCTGTCAAAAAAGAGAATACCTCAGTGTTCTAGAAGCATGCCTCTGTTGTTATGTAACTGTTGACACCAAACATATCAGACATCTACTGCGAACTCCCATTTTACAAGTCTAGCCTAAAAGACAATTTACATTAACATCAGTAAAGTATAGTTAAAGTAATGTTAAAGTCTCAAGCATTAGCCATTTACATTTGGAAAAGTGCTATATGCCAGTAATAAAGACACTACAAAGCATTTACATAAACTGTTGAATAGGTAAGAGAAAAATTTATGTTATTTCCATCCGCGATGAGTTGGGGAGATTTAACATGCACTATTAATATACTGCAAACTTCTTTGTTGATTGTGGTAGTTTAAGTGGCATCACATCAATTACTTACACATTTAGTCTTTACTGAAACAGGAATTGAGAAACTCATCATTATGTTCACAGTTGGTCAGAGATTCTCTAAGTTATATATTTTACTACTTCTATTTATTGCTTATTATTTATTTATCTAATTATTTATTTTCATCTTGCCATTTGATTGTGTTACACCATGTGCATTTAAATTCATAAGTGCCCGTTACATTTCGTCTTACTAGACATTTCAGTCTTTAGGCTGTATTGAAATGGGACTGGGATTAGAACTGCTGTTAATATTTTGTCAAGTTTCCTTATTTTTTTTTAATCTTTTGTTAAATTAAAAAAAAATCAAGCTCATCAGTTAGCAAAAATAGCTCATTAGCACCTCATTTTGGGATCAACAACACTTTTAACTCAAAACTAATAAGTTAGTTGTAAAAACAGTGCAGTACAATGACCGACCTTATGAAAACATTAGCTTTAAATGGCTAATACTGCTTTTTTCTTACATAACTGATTACAAGCTAACTTATTAATTTTGACTTGTTTGTAGCCGTCCGTTTTGATGTTGAATGTTGATCATTTTTTCCACATAGAAACAACAAAATCACTTTTAATAACAATGAAACAACTTCATCTTCAATACAATGACAGTAATCAATATTCAGTCCAGTAAAAAAAAAGGTTGGCACCTCCTCGTTTGTGTAATTTGTTAGTCTTTTCATGGATTTGCTAAGACTATATTTTCTAACATAAGCATCCTGTAATGCTGCTAAGTGTCAGATTTTGCTCATCAACTTGAAATAAGATCTTTTGATTTGTTGGTACTATTGATTGTTTTAAAGAAATTCGACTGTGTTTCCTAATGTAACCCTGGGCTTTGTTTACTGGATATTGAGCCTTAATGTTGGTATTACATAAGAATGTTGTTTGATCGGGTAGAATTGCCTTCTCAGTAATTTTGGAGTAATGATTGTTTTGGAAAAATACAGTAAAGAAGATTTAATTACAATTTCAGACACAAACAGCTCATTTGTAGCCAACACAACCATTGCAAATTTTCTTTTGGAAACCTGAAAAATAAAAAATGCCATTGCTATATGTACAAATGTGGGTGTTTTACGTGTAAGATTTTTAGCAGAAAATGCAACAGCATTGTGTATTGCACTGGTTTGATTTTTTCCCCCTGCAATCCTATTATGGTGTTTTAGAAGACAGCTTTTAAAATACTGATCGCTTTCATACAGTGTCACTTTCAAGGTCTTTCTTGCTCTGTAACTGCTGTCATGTCTGTTCACTGTTATGGGCTATGACTTAATATTCACATACACTCAACACTGAAAATAAAGCATTGATTCCTGAATAGCAGCTGTTACTATGGCTTGGTTTTGTCCAAAATGTGAGCAATGTCAACTAATTTACCATCTATATACTTGGAGAGCCTTAGTCACAAATGTTAGAAAATATTAAAGGTTTACATGATGGCATGGGAAAGTATAATGCCTGTCATATTAAGAAAGCAGTGTTAAATATCTCTACACTAATGACAGTCTTGTATTCTCATTTCTTTGAACAACTGCAAAATGTTTATATAACATTCTTCATCACTTAGTCTATTTTTTTAAGATATGACTACTCTGTGCTTGGAATGGTTCACAGCCGAGTGTGAAGCGGTGGGAATGAGAATCAGCACCTCCAAATCTGAGGCCATGGTCCTCAGCTGGAAAAGGGTGGATTGCCCACTCCGGGGGCAGACCGGGGCAGACCCAGGACACGCTGGAGAGGTTATATCTCTTGGCTGGCCTGGGAACACCTTGGTGTTCCCCTGGACAAGCTGGAGGAGGTGGCTGGGAAGAGGGAGGTCTGCGCTTCTCTGCTTGGGCTGCTGCCCCGCAACCCGACGCCGGATAAATGGAAGAAAATGGATGGATGGATGGATACTCTGTGCCTGTGACAAAACTGGAAGGTTAAAAATTGACTGTTGCTCTTTTGAGCATTTGAGTACAAGGGCATCACAGTTAATATTTGGCTCACTCTTAATATGCATATAAGGGCACTCAGTGATGAATATGAATCAACTTTACAAATTTAAGCAGTTTATTTATTTATTTTTTTTACTTTTTGATTCAGTTATTTTTTGCTAAATACCTGACTACCTGATTTACCTTTAGATGTCAGCCTAACATTGAATACAAGATGTAAAGATGCACTGAATTACATTTGGTGTTTGTCATTCATGATTTCATCTGGTTGCCTCTCGAATTCTACACTGCAGCACTGTTTAAAATATTAATATACATACATTACATTTTACGAATACATGTTGTAAGCAGTTCATTACATATTTTAATGCATGCATTTTTCACACAGGCAACTATAATGCTCAATGACATGGACATAGACTATGTTCCCCAAAGGACCACAGTTTACATTCATTTGTGCTATAGATAAACATCATGGAAACCAGAGGGTGATTCCTACATTTTTTACTAACATAAATTTAAATAAATAATCTACTAATGATGAAATGAATTTTAACTGGCATCATGAAGATGCTGCATGTCTCAGCTAAACATACTTTTGAACTTGCAATTGAACCTAATCAAAACGGTCAGAAAAAAATCATGAATATAAATATAATATAATAATAAATATCATAAACATACACAAATTATTTGCTATTATTATTATTTTACAAAATCTGAATGTGAAGAAAATTATATAGGAGCTAAACCCCATTAATTATTTAAAAGCTTAATAAAATAAAATTAAAAAGTTATGATTACTTTACTTTTCTCATGTATGTGTGCTTACAGTACAGGTAAAATGTATATGTTTATATATACAAACACACACAAAGCAAAAACAAGCATTGTACGAATAATAAAGACAATTTCTGCTGTCATTTGGATTTCTGTTATTCTGTATTGGAAATGTATACTTTTGAAAAACAAATAATTTATTCTGTGTTGCATCCATCGTTCCCCTGCTTTAAAAGGCAGTCTAAACACATTGGCATTAGCTCTGATCAGTCAAACTTCATCAGTGTGGACAAATGCAGAATAAATTTTGTGTCCTTTGTTAAATATATATAAAAAAAAGTTTTGTTAAATATAAATAAATAAAATAAAATAAAAATCAGTTTGATCATCATTATCTTTTAGACACAAGGCAGTGTCAACTCCAAAACCTCTTGTTAAAAAGAATTCACTAAACATCATGATAGAAATCACCTACTTTTGACAGCTGGTCTGTCACTTAAGCTTACAAAGGTGCATTAAATTACCACTTAAGACTTATTCTCTTTTGTTTCTTAATTTTCTTGGTGTCAATACTTGTTGTTACTTGTTGTTATAACAGGGTTTTCCTGCCCTATGCAGATACAGCAGAGGTAACACCAAACAGCTGGGCAAGTTAAACCAGATGAGACACATTAACGCCAAACATTTCACAGTGCTGCTCACCAGAGGGGAGTCGTTAAGAGCATTTGATACAAGCAACCCAACAAACCATAGCCACACAGCACAGCTTATAGCCATGACAGTGTAGAAAGCTCTCAGCTTAGATTTTTTAACCATCTCCTTTTCCCTACCTCCTTCCCCTGGCCCTGGGCGAATCAGAACAAAGAGAACAGAGAGGCTGCAGAAAGATATGATTATAATGGAGGGAGCCAAAAGGCAGAACAGTGGGGCAGATTTGTGGTTAGGAGGTAATAAGAGTACAACACCCATCAGTCCAAAGCTCAGCAGCCAAGCACAGCCGATGGTGATGTTTCTTATCTTGACCCCACGAGCATTTCTTAGACTCATGTAGGTGATGGGATGAACAACAGCCAGATAACGCTCTACACAGGTCAGGACGTGGAACAATAACTCTCCATAATAAGCAGTAATAGAAGCAGATGATCCTACAGTCACACTCACTGAGTGATTAGTGTATGTGCCACAATACATGACCAAACACCCTAAGATCCAGATCAGCTCCATGGCAGCTATATGGTAGGTGAAGATGTCAGAGTGACTCGCTGTTTTAAAGAAGCGCTGCTGCCGCCATCTTTGGTGACCAGAAAAAAAGACGAGAACAAAGACAGTGAGGAGGAGGACGATTCTCAATGTATGGAAGGGAATCAATTTGGATGGATTCATGGGGCAGGAATTGTCCAGAAGATCGCTGGAGGTGGAGTTAAGTGACATAACTACTGTATGATGTAGGTCTGAGGAGAAAAAGAAACAGTCAGTGGGACAGACTGTGGAAGTGCTGATAGTTCACAGTTATAATGCACCTTATTAAGGAAATGTTAGAGAAGAATTCTGATTACTACAGTGCCAGATGTGACAGGCAAAAATGTAGCTTAATACAGCCCTTAGTTAGTGTAGCTTTGGGAGTAATAGTGGGAGTAATGACTGGTCATTGAAATAGTTTTTTTCTGTCAAAAAACACTCTGACATGGAATGTTAATTGTAAACCAACATTATATTACAAAATCAAAATGAGATGCATAGGAAATTTGTAACAGTAGAAAAAATATTTTCAGAAACTAAGAAAAACAAGATGCCAGTGTGTTGCTCACGCGTAATATCCTATTATCAGGCTGATGGAGTACAAAAACAAAGAACTTATCATTATCCTCCGTTATCTAAAATGTTATAAAATTGTGGATTTTTTCACACTGGGAAAAACATAAATCAAAGCAAACGTCTATAAATGATACTTAAACAAAAGTTCATCTCTCACTGACTATAAATATTCTCAAATTCAAAACACATTTTTTTTCTCTTATCCTTGAAATTCTATAATTCTGTAATCCCAGGAAATTGTCTCTGATTTATCAGAGACTATCTTGTTTCACAATAGTTGCCAAGTGGGAGCAGTTATGAGTCCAGGCAGAATATACTATGTTTGCTTCATCACTAAAAATCAACTGATTCCCTAAATTAATCTAGTGAGGATTACTGCTCAAAGCTGTAATAAAACAACAGCGCTGTGACTTGGACCAAAGCAAAGTGGGGCTTTTTAGAGTAATGCTGAAAAAAAAGTTCCAAAATTGTCCCTGAATTAGTTTTTACAACACTTTTAATAACAAGCACCTAACATATAAAGGAAGTGATTTAATCACAGAAAAAGGAAAGCAAAAAAGTAGATCATCCATTGAATAATAAATTAATGTTAATTAACACAGATTAAAACACTTTCATCTCCCTGGCATCAGTATAAAAAGATAAATAACAGATCAAATATTTGTGAAAAACGGCATTTAAAAAATAATCTTAATATAATCAAATATTAAATAGCACCTCTATGGTTGAATTGTTTCCTCTGGTTTGCGTCTCCAAACTGACCGACTGCTCTTCACTCTAAACGTGCTCTGATGCTTCTGCCGGGGTTCAGGTTGCTCACAGTTCACACAGCAGGACTTTTGCATAATTCAATAGGTGGTACTTACTGTAAAATACACCATTAAATTATACTTCAGCATTTGGGTCATAGTGCTGCATTACAGGGTACATATTTATTTTCTAACAATTATAGATAATATATGTAGCAGAAATCAAATTCTTATTTCCACCCCAACATGTAGGAAACCAAACTAACATGGAGTTTGTCTAATTAGTGCAACTGGTTTAGGTTGAGTTTTTTGTATGTGACAGAAAATAGCATACGGTTTAGGACTTAAAGAATTTTAATGTCCATTTTTTACTCTATCAGTTCATTACATGAGACAGTATTCAAATAGGTTGTAATCTAAGACAGGTGTTCATTCAAATTAAGCAATGCCATGCCGCATGTGTATACTAAGAGCAGTTTGATGGGATCTAGTTTACAGCATGTGCGTGAGGATTTTACAATGCATAACTCTAGCTTCCATTATTATTAGAAGAGTTACTGTGACCCTGATACATACTGCAACACATAATAGTGAAATACAATGTATATCCATGGTTAGATCATGCTTGCACAAACACTAGTTTCATTCACTAGACCCGACTTTGAGTTTAGATAAAAATAAAAAGAGCTTTTGTGTGTTTGTTTTTAATGTGAAGCAGTTACGATGATTATTTTATTTGTTCTCTTTTTCCTATGTCAATAGGAAAAAGAGATCTATCATCCCATTTTCTTTCACTCATCCAGGGGGCAGCAGTCTAAGTATAGAAGCCCAGACATTTCTCTCTCCAGCCACTGGCTTCAAGTTATTAGGGAGAACACTGAGGCATTTCCAGACTATTCATGAGATGTAATCTTCTTACTGTGTCCAGGTTCTGCCCGCAGCCTCCCTCTGGTGGGACACACCCTCTCCCAGAAGGCCCCCTAGTCAGATGCCTGAAGCACCTGAACTGGCTCCTTTCGATGTGGTCAACATCTCACCGTATCTCTAGCGGAGAGGTCAGCCACCATTCAGAGAAAGTACATTATTGCCACTTGTATCTGTTTTTAGTAGCATGGAAAACGAAACCCCAAGGGTCTGTTAGTTATAAAGGACTGGAGTAACCTCTAAGTACTATTACTGTTGCTGAGTAATACTCAGTTTTTTACCTATAATCTTTGATGAAGGGTTAAAAAGAGAATATCCACAATGTCCAAGACTCAGAATGTCTCATATTTATGTTCTCCTTGTGTATATATGTCTATTTATATATGCTTTTCACAGCTTAACTGTTTATTCTATCATTACATATATAATTCATTAGATAATAAGTCAAGTACCATTTGGAAACAGCATTCAAATCTAATGTTTATTTACTGTGTGTGATGCTGTTTTTCTGAGGACTAATTTAAGTCTTCATAGTGGGGATATAGTGGTATTTTGGAGGTATGTAAGGACGACACGAGAGCTTATCACATTTATTCTAACTTTGATCTCAGCTTCACTCACTCAGCTTTCACAAGACGGCAAAATATCTCCTAGAACCCAGAAATATTACTCCTCTCACTTCCCTTCTTTCTGGGTGTGAAAGAAGCAATGACAAACAGCAATGAAAAACTTATTTTTAATGACAATGAAAAAACTGTTCAATACAAGACAGTAAACATTGAGTCCATATAAAAACCCATGCCATCTTCCCATTCATGTAATTTGTCAAGGATCTGTTAACAGTATATTTTCTGAGTTTTACGCTACGTTCACACTGCAGGCGAAAGCGCATGAAATCCGATTTATTTGACCCTATGCGACCCATATCCGATTATGCTATGACAGAGTGAACGGCACAAATCCGATATTTTCAAATCTGATCTGGGGCACTTTCGTATGTGATACTGAATCTGATACATATCTGATGTTTTAGAAAGCGACTGCTGTTTGAACGGTCATGTCACATCCGTCTTTTACGTCACTGACACAAGACAGACGCCAATTATCAGCGCCGGAGAAGACATCGCGAATGCTTCCTGGCCTTCCAGTGTAGATGTTAGTGAAACTGTTGGGAAGACAACGTGAACAAATACTCTTCCTATTTTCAAGTTACAAAAAAGAGCTATAAGAATTATAAATCAATCAAACTATATAGAACCAACTAACATTTTGTTTATTAATCTGAAAACCCTGAAATTTTATGATTTAGTTGAATATAAAATGGCACAGATACTGTATAAAGCACAAAATAACTTGCTTCGCCGCAGTGCTCAGAAGCTGTTTAAAGTCAGAGAGAGTCAATATGACTTAAGGGGAAAAGATTTCTTTAAAAAAAACAAGATGAGGACAAATATGAATCAGAGATGTGTTTCTGTTAGAGGAGTTAACCGGTGGAATAGTTATGACAGTGATTTAAAAAGGTGTGGTTCATTTTCCTTGTTTAAAAACATGTTTAAAAATAGAGTATTAGAAAAATATATTAAACAAGAATGAAAAGAGCAAAATGTAAAAAAAGAATCTACTGATAATGAAATGCATTTTAATGGGTGTGATGTAGATGCTTCTTGTCTCAGCTAAATATACTTTTGAACTTGCCAGTGAACCTAATCAACATAGTCACAGTAAATATCATAAACATGCACAAATTATTTGCTTTATTACAAAATGTGAATGTGAAAACATATATAGGAGCTACAATTAATTTGTCTTTAAATAAGCATAGACTTTATTTTTTAAAGTTGTTCATCTGTACAGGGAAGGTTTAAAGTTAAACTTTATATGCAAACACACAAAAAGCACAAACAAGCATTGTACAAACAATAAAGATGATTTGTGCTGTCATTTGCATGGCCAGCAGCCATTATTCTGCATGTGACACGAGAACACGTCATTAAGTCAGTTTTGCATTTTTTCCCAATTCAAACAAGGATGAAAGCAATGTGGTTAAAATTTCACTTCAATCCAGAACCCTTTTCAAAGATTAAGATGACTATGACAGCTGACCATATCTATGATGTCACATCTAGAAATAACAAGTGATGGATCAAACATGTATCTTATGATTACTGTAAGAGCCAATTAAAGGTTAATTTTATTGGTACTGGTAAAATGATTAGAGGACAAATATACATGTTTGATGTTAAGAATATAATTTCTAGTTAATTTCAAAATACTGTTTTGTTAAAGGTATAGAATATAAAAGTGTGACATTCTAATGCGCTTTTTAGTATTTTGGGCTTCCGGTACACTGTAATTACGTAGTTGGGGAGTCGGATAAGCTGGAAGCAATGCAGTTTTTTGACTGAGTCTTGCCATGTAAATTAAAAGTTTCAATAAACATCTTTTTTGCAAGAAAAGTACCTGGACTTGCTCGCGTTTCAAATGCATGTTGCCGGATTGACTTCAGACTTGGTGGTACAGAAGAGTGAAATGGAGACGGAGTGCCGCCACTACAATTACTTTCTTTTGAGTGCAAAAAGGACACTTTTCTCCCTTGCAAAAACACATTAGGATTGGTCTTGTACGCTTTTCGAACCCCGAACAAGCTGCCTATAAGCTACTGGAACCAGTTCATAAGCTAGAAGGATAGCACTTTTCAGCTGATCATAATTCAGACTGTCCTAAGCTGACAATGAGGAACACATTTCCTGAGCCTTGCCTACTAGCTTGCATTTTAGCAGGATGGCCTACACATCCTGCAGCAAGCGGAAGGCTACAGCTATACATTCAAATGACTCAAAATAACTGTCTCAGTGTTATGAAACACCTGAGCCAGCTGACTTTTTTCCTACATCAAAAGCTTCCCCTGGATGCAGAATGGAGGCAGACGTAGGAAGGGAGGCCTGTTGGAGTTCTCACTGTTGGAGTTTGACAGTTGTCTCCACTTCCACCTTTTTCAACTTGTGATTACAAAGGCCAAATAAAAAATGAATGCCTGAAGCCTACACTCAGCTAAATCTGTATGTTGTTTATAAGACTGGGGAAACCTGCAGTCAGCTGAGACTGAAGAGGTCACTTGAATGAGTGACAAAACGTTTTTTCCACAAAAAGCTACGTCCAGATGAACAGAATCAACTTTTGGAGATTTACTTACCTGGATGATTGAGCATGCATCAAGACATTAAGACAATCAAAATAAATTTCCTGTGGTTCCTGTAGAGAAGGGTGGAGCAAGAGAGGAGGAGGCGGAGAGAGAGCAACACTCCACCCTGTGAAACCTGGCCCCACCTTATCATGCGAATTCCTGAGGTCAGATGGCCCAGGATGCGAGTGGGCGTTAAGGCGTCTGGGGAGGGAACTCAAAACTGGATTATAGATAGCAGACAGTTGGTGTTGTAAACCACCGCGTCTGTTCAAAGATGGTCGCTCACAGTGGACATAGATGGCTTCTTTCACACCTCTTTCAAACCATCTGTCCTCTCTGTGCCACAAACCAGCCAATCACACACTTGGATGCAAAAAAATCTGATTGGCTGTTTTGGTCTCCAATCAGGTCGAAATGACGAAATGCAATATGCCAGAATCCATTTAGTCCAAAACTCAAAAAAGGCAGTGGCGGAGGAGCACAGAGTGGCAGAGTTTGAAATATTACTCTTTCTGGGTCACAAAATAAACTTTTAAGATATTTTCATGTGAGAATGGTGCTGTGTGAACTTCAAATATCTGCTCGATTCATCAAGACATCACATATTTGCACAAGTGCACTAAGGTTTTTGGAGATGCCTGTTACCCACCAATAAATTTCTCCTCAAAATGCAACACTTGCACCTTCAAATGTTTTTTTACGTGCGCTCAGAATAGTGGCACAAAAATAACGGCATAGGTATAATGATAAATGACGTGACAGAGACTGTATCTCTGAAATATTTATTTTAATCCATCTTATCATGTGGACTCTCCATTACAGAAAAGTATCATAAACAAAAAAGAAAATTTAAATAAAACTGAAAATCCAGTATATACAGCCCAAAGGACCACAGTGCACATTATTTTGTGCTGTACATAAACATCATGACAACTATAGGTTGATTCCTACACATTTTGACTTTTTGCTTTTTATTAACATACATGTAAAGAAAGAATGTACTGATGGCACAATGAAATTTAACTAGCAAAATGAAGATGCTGCATGTCTCAGCTACATATTTTTGAACTTGCCAGTAAACCTAATCAACAGTCACAAAAACATACAAAAATGATTTGCTATATTAGGAAGGCACGTCGTGAAGAGAAATATTTTGGAGCTATACACCACTAATTCTGTAAAAGGTTAATAAAATAAAAAGTTAATGCTGTCTTTAATTTTCTCATGTATGTGTGCTTACAGTACAGCTAAAAAAAAAAAAAAAACATACCGTCCAAAGCAAAACAACCTGCCGTATTTATCTCTACCTGGTGAATTTGATACAAATGTGTTTTCAACATTCTGTTAATGATGAAGTGAAGGTTCTGTTTTCAAGCTTATAAATACTACTAGTTTAAATAAATCATTACTGCCTGCCAGGCCTCATACAATCTCACACAAAGGAAAAACACGCACAAATAATTTATTCTGTGTTGCATCCATAAAAAGCAGTCTAAACATGGGCATTTGCTCAGTTACATCAAACTTCATCAGTGTGGACAAATGCTGAATAACTTGTGTCCTCTGTTAAAAACTCTCCAAAAGACTAGTGTTCTGTTAAATAATAATAAAGCCATGAAAACAAATTGGATCATCATTATCTTCAGGACACAGGGCCTGAAAAAAAGCCTACAAAGTTACATGAAACTAGTTAAGATTTGTTGATCAAAGTCTTTTGTTATTATAGTAATACAACAAAAACTGTTCCAAATGTTGTAGTCTATTATACTTTTTCAAACCATGTAGATCTATAGTCTCTGCGGTACTCAATCCTGTATTGAATCCTTGTTCTTCATTTGTTGGTATTACAGCAACATGACAGTTTTCCTGCCCTATGCAGATACAGCAGAGGTAACACCAAACTGCTGGGCAAGTTAAACCAGATAAGAACCATTAACACTGAACACTTGACAGTGCTGCTCACCAGAAGTGATTTGTGAAGAGCATTTGATACAAGCAACCCAACAAACCATAGCCACACAGCACAGGTTATAGCTGTGACAGTGTAGAAAGCTCTCAGCTTTGATTGGTCAACCATCTCCTTTTCCCTATCTCCTTCCCCTGGCCCTGGGCGAATCAGAACAAGGAGAACAGAGAGGCTGCAGAAAGATATGATTATAATGGAGGGAGCCAAAATGCAGAACGTTGGGGCAGATTGGTAGTTAGGAGGTAATAAGAGTGCAAAACCCGTCAGTCCAAAGCTCAGCAGCCAAGCACAGCCGATGGCGATGTTTCTGATCCTGACCCCACGAGCATTTCTTAGACTCATGTAGGTGATGGGGTGAACAACAGCCAGATAACGCTCTACACAGGTCAGGAGGTGGAAAAATATCTCTCCATAATAAGCAACGTTACAAACATATAATCCTACTGCCTCACTCACTGAGTGATTAGTGTATGTGCCACAATACATGACCAAACACCCTAAGATCGAGATCAGCTCCACGGCAACCACGTGGTAGGTGAAGATGTCAGAGTGGGTTGCTATTTTAATAGAGCGCTGATGCCACCATCTTTGGTGACCAACATAAAAGATGAGAACAAAGACAATGATGAGGAAGGTGATTTTCACTGTATTGAAAGGAATAAATTTGTATGAATATATGGCGCAGATATCGTCCATAACATTGTTGGAGGTGGCGTTAAAAGACATAACTGCTGTATGATGTAGGTCTGAGGAGGAAAAAAAAAGAAAAAAAAAAAAAAAAAAAGCAGCAATTAGAGGGACTGGAAGGGATTGACAGATCACAGTTATAATGCATCTTATTAAGAAAGCAGTCTCTGACAAATTAGTAGCGCTTTAGGCGCAATACTGTGAGAGATAACTGGCATTGATATAGTTTTTTTTTTGTCAACAAATACTCTAACATAAAGTCTTAATTGTTAATCAACATTTAAAAACAAACCACAATGGCATGGGTATGAAATTTTTGACAGTAGAAAAATATACTCAGAATGAATTAAAATACAATATTTTGCTCATTCATAATATCATATTATCAAGCTGGTGGAGTATAATAAATAATTTTCCATTATCCTCTGTCATTAAAATCTGATCACATGTAATTCATAGAGTTGTTCACAAATAAATCAAAGAAAAGGTCTATGACACTTAAAGAAACATTTTCATTTTTAAATGAATATAAAAAAATTCAAATCCAAAACACATTTTGTCTCTTAATTTTAACAATTCGGTAATCCCATTCAGTGTTCTCAGATTTACCTACAAACAAGGATCTTGTCATTGTAGTGACTCGATTTCATTACAGTTGCAAAGTGGAAGCAGCTATGAGTTCCACACAGAATATACTGTGTTGACGTTATCATTAGAAATTATCTGGTTTAACTTAACCTGACCCACTAGATTTAATCACTTCCTCAAAGGTGTAATAAAACCATAGCGCTGTAACTTGACCAAAGAAAAATGGGCTTTTAAGAGTAACCTTTGTTTTAAACAGGTTTAAAAAAAAATAATGAATTAATTTTTAAAAAAATATTAATTACAAGTTCCTAACATATAGGAAAGCAAAAAAAGTAGATAACCTACATCAAAATTTAAATTAATGTATAGTTAGCACAGCTTGAAACACTTTAATCTGAGTTGAATCAGTATAAAAAGATAAACAACAGATTAAATATTTTTTGAAAAAGAAGGCATTTAAAAATTAACGTGTCACTATAATCACCTTTTTGGTTGAATTGTTTCCTCTGGTTTGCGTCTCCAAACTGACCGACTGCTCTTCACTCTAAATGTGCACTGATGCTTCTTCTGGTGTTGATAGTGGTCAGAGCTCACACAGCAGCTGAACACTGGGGGCCTTTTGCATGACTCTGTAGGTGGTTACTGTAAATTACAGAAGCAAATACTTCACCATTTGCAGCACAGTAAGGTATTGCAGGTTACATCAGTATTTTTCTAACAACTATAGATAATATATGTAGAAAAAAAACAAATTCTCTTTTTCACCCCAACATGTAGGAAACCAAAAACTAACATGGAGTTTGTGTAATTAGTTCAGCTGATTTTGGTAGAGTTGTATATACGTGACAGGACAGTTTAGGGTGTGTAAATAATGGAAAAAATCAACATGCTTAGAATTGTTAATGTCTATGTTTATTCTATCAATCCATCACATCTCACAGTATTCAAACGCCTTGTAATTTAAGACAGGTGTTCATTCAAATTAAGGAGTGTCATGCAGCCTGTATCTACATTAAGCAGTTTGATGGGATTAAATTTACAGCTTGTGTGTGAGGATTTTACTATGCATGCAGTATCAACTCTAACTTCCATTGTTATTAGAAGATTTATTGTAACCCTGATACTTATTGCAAGCCATAATTCTGAAATGCAGTGTTTATAGTGTATAATGTGTATGTTTATCAATATTTAAACCTCTCTGTCTTAAATATACATGGTTATATCATCTTATATCATCCATTATAGAGATCAGAGCACTCTTCGTTGCACTCCACAGCACACACTATGTTGTTTGGCTTGTGTTTTGCCAAGTGCACGTCTATGTTCTGACTGGAGAAATTTCTCCTGAATTTCTCTCTCTTCTTTATAAAGGAAGTCAATATTGTTCCGTTTGTCATTTTGGCTACGTTCACACTGAAGGTCTTAATGCTCAATTCCAATTTTTTGAATCAAATCTGATTTTTTTGTCTGTTTGTTCAGACTACAAATAAAATGTGACAGCAAACGTGCTCTAGTGTGAACCCTCAAAGTTGCCCGCATGCGGACCATTATTATTATTATTGTTATTATTAGAAGATTTATTGTAAGCCTGATACAATAAAACACAATGCACTCTGTTTAGACCCAGACCAAACAGTATTGTTTGACTGATGGCCCAAAGACTTGTTTCTGACTTAACGTTTCCCAATTTTGCTTTAAGTTATAAAGTTATTGTGTCATTTACATATGGCCTAATAATTATCCTTATTGCTGTTTTAGAGAGGAGCGGTGCTTTAAAGGATAGTTGCAGATTTCTGTCAGAATCTGCAGATTATACAGTACAAATAAAATGTTCACGTTTCTCCAACGTTGTCTTCCCAACAGTTTCACTGACATCTACACGGGATTGCCAAGAAGTGTTCACCATGTCTTCTCCGGCGCTGATAATTGGCGTCTGTCTTGTGTCAGTGACGTAAAAGACGGATTTAATGCGACATGACCATTCAAACAGCAGTCGCTTTCTAAAACATCAGATATGTATCGGATTCAGTACCACATACGAAAGTGCCCCAGGTTGAGCTGTTCACACTATCATACCATGATCGGATATGGGTCGCATAGCGTCAAAAAAGTCGGATTTGATGCATTTTCGCCTGCAGTGTGAACGTAGCCTTTGTTTCTTCCTAGTTGGTGTTTGAACTAGATAATGTTTTTATTGCTTTAACAATTGTGTTAAATAAAATAGCCTAAGGTAAGTCAGCAAATGATGTTGAATAGGTTGTCACATTTACAAGATACAACAAGACTTTCATGTTTCTATAAACCTAAGTGAATCATGTAGGATCTGCATGAAACTCAACTTCTTTTGTTCTTGCGTAGATGGCATGATACAATCTAGTAAGAGTGGATAGATGCCTGGAATCACAAAATTTACAAGATCACTGGGGTTATAAGAGGCAGACAGCCATACAGACACCACATGTGTGCTATTGCTACTTATTATGGTTTAACCTGTCAAGGACAATAATGTAAAGAAAAATCTTTAACAAGCTTTGTACTTTTTTTAAGCCTGGTTTGACAGCTTGGTGGTGCAGTGCACTGAAAAAAAGGCCATGTTGGATTTACTTGATTCAATAGTGGACATTTGTTGCACACAAATGTTTTGCTTTGGCAGAAACTTAAACAACTGAGTTAAATCAACACAACTTTTTCATATTCAATAAACCTGTGCATTTTGTGTTCCTAAAATGCGATTGAAACATGTTCAGATGAAGTAAGTTGAGCTCTTGGAATATTTTAATCCTTCACAATTTTGTCATTTTATTTCAACACTATTCAATAACTTTTACCCCAATACTACTTGGTCACTTAAATACTACATGTTGTCTTCATATTACATGATGTTCAACAAAGTCTAGATCCTGGTTACCATAAAAATTGAATGGATTTACAATGACTACCATCCTCCGGGTTGCAGGAGAGCTGGGAAATAACCCTGAAGTGATAGGTTACGAGGCAGGGTACACTCTGGACAGCTCACCAGTCTTTCACATAGAAGCAAACAACCACGTGCACTTACATTCACAGGTAATTTAGAATCACCAGTTAACCCTAACTCTAATAACTGCATGACTTTTAACTGTGGGAGGAAATCAGAATACCCAGAGAGAAGCCACTGCAAACTAGCCAGAATGTGGATTTGAACCCAGCACCTTCTTACTGTGAAGCAACAGCACTAACCACCATGCCAACAATCTAGGAAACACAGGAAAGCTATGATTTCCTGTATTTGATGCAGAATTTTTTTGTTTTTGTCCTTGAAAGGTTAATCCACAATAAATAGCAATAGCATGCACGTGGTGTGTGTGTAGTTCTCTGCCTCTTATAACTCCACTGATTTTCCTGCAGTTTGAAATCTTGTGCGATCTTGTGAATTTCATGAGTTCAGCAACTAACCACTCTTACTAGATTGTATCATTTCATCTCAACAGGAACAAATTAAGTTTTTGAATTCTATGCAAATCCTACATGATTTAATTACGTTCATAGAAACATGAAATTATTGTGTTCAAATTACAAGGTAGACTTTTTTAATGTAATGTTAAGAGATATATTCTAAAACACTTCTTCAGTAGAGAATCAGAGAGGAGAAACACACAGAATTTCTTGCTAGCAAGGGCAGCCTAGAGTGAGACTCAGAGACTCGCCCTGAGGACTTGCCCTGGTCCTTTATTTATACACTTCAGTGGGTGCTTGTGTGGTGTGTGTGTGGTGTGTGTGTGTGAGGGGGGGTCAGAGTGTGACCCCATAAAGACTTCCCTAAAACTGCTGGTCTGGAAAGTCCAGCAGTTCATCAAACCAAAACCACTTAGACTGGAAACAGATATAACTACGTTAATCCTACCGTAAAACAATAAAACAAGGTACGAACTTTCTCATGCTCCTGGGATGTGGGGGTGAAAGCCAGAACACCCTGGAATGTTACAGACTTCCTAGGATGAGACATCCTTTCAATAAACACAAATGGTTACATGCAGTATTCTACCATATACAAACTTATATCATTAAAAGATTATACTGACTACTAAGTACAATTTTCCATTGACATTCCCTCCTGTTGTCAGTATAAATTTAAATGAGATATTTGTATGTAAAATCTTGTTGTACATTTTCTGTCACATCGTCATTGGTCACACAAAGTCTTCATGTTCCAACAGGTCGGAGTCATTATCATCACTTGTCACGTCTATGTATGCAGCAACAGTGGAAAATATTATGCGGTTAATCAAGAGTTTTAAACATGGCAGTATACACGTTACAAAGACACAAAATAAAAGTAGAAATATCCCAACTCCGATGAGTAGTCTTTTTAGCACCTGTAACCAGGAGCCAGTGTAAAGCCAAGAAAACCAGTCACTTGTATCGCTTACATAGTCCTGATTTTGGGCCTGCTGGATTTGTCTCAAAGGCGTGCTGGGCATATGGGAACAGACATAATAGTCTGTATTTGCCGATTCTGTCTTTGTCCTGTAAAGGTGAGCGTCGTAGTCAAGGTAACCAGGAGGGTCCACCTTCCCATGGCTACGTACAGGTCCGTCACACCCTACTACTTGGTTACTCTAGAGTTGGCCAATGGCTGGAGGTTGAAGTGCGAGCAATTCCCTACGGGCGCCCAATCAGCACTTCCCCCTCGCCACTGAAGCAACCAAGTGAGGGTGAAACTTTCCTCTACTAGTTGATTTCTGTGAAGGAAGTGGAGTCCTCTGGGACCTCAACCTTTTTGCAGTTGCTCTGATGTATCCAGGAGGGTCTCTCCGCTATTTTGCAGGCAGTTGGAGTGGTCAGAAGCACTTGAAATGGCCTCTATCAACCCCCATCACCTCACTTTAGGCCTTCGTCCTGCGATAGGAATATTTATGACTCTTCTATTGTCCATCCTCTGCAGAAAAACCCCTCTGTGGAAAGGGTACTGGGTCCAGTTATCTTACTGCTGTTATGATCCCAGTAGTCTTCAGAGTGTCATCATATGCACAGTACAGTGACACAGCATTAGGTGATGTTCATAGGAAACTGCTGTCATCACCACCATAGCTTCTGGTTCCTGTGCTTTTCACAGAATCATGATGTCATCCTTAGACTCCCTCTGCGCTGTCGATGGAGCTTGGCACGCTCCCCTCATCCTTCAGGTGCCCGTCTGTTGTCCACAATCTCCTCTGTTGGCCTCTGGAAATCCCCCTTGGCACAGCTCTCATTCCAACGCAGTTTCGTGGTCCTTGCTGTGGCTCCAAAGTCTGATCTCATGATGGGCCCCAATCATCTTGACCTTTGACCTCAACCACTGCCTGGGCTGTCAGCTATGCCTGGAATGGTTCTCGCTTCTCACTGGACCTCTGAAGATTTCTCAGGAGATGACTGCTGCACCTGTATTTCCTTGCTAGGAGGAAAAACTTCTATTTGGAGAGCATGTCAACAATCATCAAACCACATTCTTTAGTTCAGTGAACTTCACTTATAGGCCATCAAAGCCTCATCTGAGCATGGATGCACCACTTGTATAGGTTTAATACCCGTTGAATGAACTGTTAATCACACAAATCGCTGCAAAAATCATATAAAACATAGTTTAATGTTAATTCATTGTTTCATGTTAATCCTGGACCCCTCCTCTTGACACATGGACACTCCCATGAGTCAACTCATCAAAACCAGATTCCTGTCTTAAAGAAAAAGGTTAACTAGATCACGTCCCAGGCAACATCAGGGCATCTCCTCCTCTGGAGCACCACCACCCCGGACCTATAATCCTGCAATAAAAGATGTTAGTGTGTTTTGCATATTAAGTTTGCTTAACACCTGGCTCCGCCAGGAGCCTGCATACACACCATAATGGCCTGGAAAACAAGGTCTGGAAATGAAATCAAACTTCACACTTGTAAACAATTATATCATAAGAGTAATAAAGCATTCAACATCAGCAAGACAAGTATCATGTGCAGGTTTTTTCAAATCAGTAAACTACAAATATTTCCATAATTTGCCTCAGACATGGATCATCCCATGTACTCAGTCAACATTAATGTAATCGGTGACTTCTCTTAAGCAAAGTCACTCCACACATCAATCACTATGAGCTCAATGGTGGTTAGCTAATGAGCCCCATATTAAATTATTCCATAAACACTGCATCTCTTATTTGTTTTTCTCATGTTACTTGTCCGCTTCTGCTGAATTCTCTACATGTACTCTTAGAAAAACAAACATTAGCAATACACATTGACCATCCCGATGGTCAGACACAGGTCGACAGTTTCCAAAGGTGCCATAAAAAGACCATAAAGTTAGCCATCCATAGCTGTGGAAAGAAGTGACACTAGTTTTCAACACAGGAAACACAGTGTAACAGCATCACCAACTCATAACCTATAAACACAGTTTCTTCACACTTAAACCCAGAAATCTTGTAGTAGAAAAACATTAACTAGTTGTCCTGGTATAAATCACATCATCAAATCACAAGAAGAATTGTAATGCTGTAGAAAAGAAATGTAAATGTTAGCGCTGCGCGGGTGTATACACTCTTTCTCACAGTAATCTCTGTGAGCAACACAAACCCATGAATAACACACCTCTGGTAGATTCACAAACACAGAAAGTGGCATTTAAAAGTTAAATCGGTATGCAACCTCAGATGTTGCTGTCATCTTTCTGCTCCTGTAAAAAGAAACACGTAAATTCACCCACCCTTTTGGCCTGTCTAGGTGGAGGTTAACTTTGAGTCGTGGTCAAGTCTTGTCAGCTTTTACCAGTCAGTCAGTTTGTTTTCATTTCCATTTCACTCATTCATTCATTCATTCATCCATTCTTTCTTTCTTTGCTGATAGTGGAAACTATCGCCGCATTTGATTTCCACCCTCAGCAAAATGACGTCATTTCAAAAGAAAAAGAACTTATAATTGGATTACCTCGCTGAATCCTTTTTAGGCAGGGACTCTCATTTTCTAATTGTCCCAAATAAGTGGCTTTCTCCTGAGCCCATTTCAATGTGGAGAAACTCACTTGTAACAATTTTCTCGACGACGTATCGTATAGCGCTTCTGTTCTAATTGTGCAGATCTGCTCAAACAGAGATTATCAAACAAAACTTTCAGTGCACTGTGAAAGTATCAAAATAAAAAGGCCTTGTTAAGTCATGACACAAGCTCCTCATCTCAGGAGGGTAAATCATACCATTAGCATGGTTTATCATACCATCATACTAATTGGCAGGCTCAACTTCACAACAAAAGAAAAATCATCAGCTAGATTCACTCCAAACCAACCATCAGCTGCACAACACTCAACATAAGCCTAATATGTTATGAGTTTAATCCCCAGGTCTGTGCTTCTCACTCATTTGGGCCACAGATCCATATTATCCAGTATTTCTTTTTTTTCGTCATCATAAAACGTGAGACATGTCATCAGCTATTTCACAAAAGACGTTTGTTCTTATGTATTCAGAGTTGTGTATCTAGGTACAGGATTCACTCACACATCAAAACAGGAAACTCAGTGTTTTAGAGTCTCCACTCTAACAAACTCCAACACATCTCATTCACTCGTGCTAGAATTCAGTCACCTTTCATTAATCTAAAAACGATCAACTAATTTGCATATCAGCTATTAACCCACTACGATGACAGGACAACAGAAATGCATGTTCAAAATATTATCACAAAAATAGAATTTCCCTCATACAGTAAATTATTTGTGCTGCATCAATCAAGCAGGAAGCACCTCCCAATTTACTATATTAACAACTAAATTTATTGTCTGATTTCTGGTTGGTCAAACCAGAATCTTTTTTCCCACAAAAGTTAAACTGTTGTCCTGCAACCTAGAGAGTCAATTTTTGCATTGGATAACTTCAGCATTTGATAACAAGTGTCTGTTAAATTCACACTATTTTAACACTTTTTCATTGCATGTGTTTGTGTTATTAGGCAGGTTTAATGCATGTCTGTGGAGCTGCATATCCAGCAGAGCATGTTCTTAAAGCTGCCTTTCCTACACATTTCTCTGCTATTATTTAATCATTTTGTAACAGATGTGCTATGAGTCCACTGATCTTTGCATCACTTCTCGTCACACTAAGTGACTTGGACAAGATGATAAACAGACTCACATGCTCAAGATGTTGTCTAATCTTCATGAGCTCTCTTGTGTTTGTGTTAGTAGGGTTAATGCATGTTCTGCTTGTGTGTGTGATTTTGTATGTTTCTTTTTGCAGTGTTTCAGACTCTTTCACAATCTTCCCACTTAAGCAGTCAGTTTTGTTTTCCCCAGGTTTGCTAACCCAAATTTTGATTTCCCAGATTAAACAAAATTCCTATGTGTTCTCACCACTCCTCTCACTCTGTTGTCCTCTCCCACTTCAACAGTCCAATAGCAGGCAGTTCTCCTTCAGCTTTGTCCTGTGTTTTACTGTCTCTTCTTGCCATTTTCTCCAAAGGTGGCAAATGTCAAACTCCAACAGTCTCCTCAGTTCTCCTCAAACGTTCTTTTCACATGCACAGTGAATTTGCAGCTTGTTGGGAACACAGTGCCATTCATCCAATCAGGCAGGATGATGGGTTTGCTCTTCTTCTCTGATGCTGTTTGTCCACACTGCTGCTGCTTGCTGGGACTCTTTGCTCGGGAGTCTTTTCTCAGGACTTTGCTGCTGTCTCTTTATCTGCCATGTTATTGCTCTTTGGAGCTGCATTCCTTGTCTTCAGGGAGGAGTGAGAGCTCGCTTGTGAGTTTGAGAGACACATGGTGCTGTAAATAAGTTAGCCAGAAACTTGGCCTGAACGTTTCCAATGATGTTAAACTATAACTTTATTCCGACCGCTGCATGTGGAAAATTGATTCAGGTCTGCTTGTCACCTAAAAGTGACAAACTAAGACATTTTCATTATTATTATCACTGCTTAATCAACACACACAACTCTCTCTCTCTCTGTTTTTGTGAACTGTCCTTTCTTAAAAGCAGAAAATAAGATTGTAGTTGTTCTTGGCTGATCAACACAAAACCTTTTTCCTATGATTATTTTTCATCTACAATGTAAATTTTGTCTCTTTTTCACTCTTTTTTTTTTTTTTTAAATAGCTGGTGACCTGCAGAATCACCGCTCTCACAATCAGAGGCAATTACTTTTACACAGCGCACAAAAACACTGTGACGTCAGACACATTCACACTCACTTTTTCATCTGTATAAATAAATCATTTGGCCAATGGCATGTGCCATGGTGATCCATAAGTATGATCACAAGTTTATTTAATTATTTTCAACCCAACAAAACAAATAAACAAAAACATGATGCTGATGCTATGAACACTCTACACACATGAGTCAAGATGTAGGAAAACTGCTCACGGAAACTCTGCACATTCCAGTTATCACAGTTATCATAATTCCCTCTCTTTGAAGAGTTCTTAGCCAGATCTCAATCTGATAATGTGTAGCTTGCTCATCAGCTCAGAAGAGACCACAACGCAACCTCACACAGTGGTTGCGTGCTTTGCCCCACAGTGGCAAAGACTTGCACTTTCATATTCAATTCAGCTTCTCCATCATGTAGTTTTCAGCTGCTTCATACAGGGTTCAGCATATTAGTTGTTTTCATAGGTTTGCTCTATATCTCAACAATGGCTCATATTAGGATGACAGTTTTTCAAACAGGTCAAATGCCTCTATGCACGTAATTAGTTAAAGTATTTACCTATTTTACTTCATATGTCATTGTACTGAATTTGAGCAACCCTAAGCTTAATGCAGATTACTTTCAACAATTATCCACCTCACATCATGACTGACTGAGGTGCCTCCTCATATTAATATTATTTCATCATTAACACCAGTTTACAGGTTGTTATCCTTGCTATTATTAGTATGAATACATTAAAGATAAGTTGTAATTTAGCCTTTTGTTTATTCTCCATTTTCAAAGATTTTGCTGGGCCGTCGCTGGCACGCTTGACTTCAGAGTGGTTTACTGATACGGCCTTCAACTTCACCCTAATGGTGAAGCGGTATCAGTTTTATGAGATGAAACTCAACCGTTCTCCTTTGTCACCAGTACTTGAGCCTCAGCAAAGAAAACAAAAATGGAAGTAATTCAGCAGCATATTGTGCTGTAAAATCAATTATTACTTCCAGACACACACACATATAGACATTTGCGCGCTAATTTGTCACGAAGTATTTCACGGCTACCTCTAAACCCAGTCTAAACACAGTTCCTTTTGGCGAACTTAAACCTAATTTGTCACGAAGTATTTTCAGCTACCTCTAAAACTAGTCTAAACACAGTTCCTTTTGGCGAACTTAAACCTATTTTAATTTCTCTGTCTCAACGTGTTTTCATTTGCTTAAACGTATTTTAATTTGTCACGAAGTAATTTCAGCTACCTCTAAAACTAGTCTAAACACAGTTCCTTTTGGCCAACTCAACCTATTTTATCACGTGACTTTTTTAAACCTTTACGGCCGTTTTATATACCAAAATAGTGTTTCTCACCCTCCGACGTCTCACTGGTGATTCGGATCATCAGACTGAATCCCAGCGCCGTGGACCAGGCCACCGGCCCAGACCCGAATTCAAGTCCTGGGGCTCTCTCCTCGTCTAAGAGGGCTGTGCACAGGCTTCAGTGCTGGTTCCCCACGGCGTCAGGAATCAGTGCTGGATCTTGGAACAGAGTCACAGATAACAGTTCTGATGTTTTCTGCTCCGGCTACGAAGGACCAAATAATGTTAAGAGATATATTCTAAAACACTTCTTCAGTAGAGAATCAGAGAGGAGAAACACACAGAATTTCTTGCTAGCAAGGGCAGCCTAGAGTGAGACTCAGAGACTCGCCCTGAGGACTTGCCCTGGTCCTTTATTTATACACTTCAGTGGGTGCTTGTGTGGTGTGTGTGTGGTGTGTGTGTGTGAGGGGGGGTCAGAGTGTGACCCCATAAAGACTTCCCTAAAACTGCTGGTCTGGAAAGTCCAGCAGTTCATCAAACCAAAACCACTTAGACTGGAAACAGATATAACTACGTTAATCCTACCGTAAAACAATAAAACAAGGTACGAACTTTCTCATGCTCCTGGGATGTGGGGGTGAAAGCCAGAACACCCTGGAATGTTACAGACTTCCTAGGATGAGACATCCTTTCAATAAACACAAATGGTTACATGCAGTATTCTACCATATACAAACTTATATCATTAAAAGATTATACTGACTACTAAGTACAATTTTCCATTGACATGTAACAACCACCCAATTTACTTTTTTTGGTATACCAAAAAAAGTAGAGGTGGCTGCTCGACTTGACTGAGATGGATGCCTTCCTGAAACCACGATCCAAAGAGTGCGAGACTGAAATCCCGTGCAGTGTCGCAGAATTTAACATTGCTATATTATTGACTTACTTCACTTGAACATGATATGAACAATTTAATCTACCCTCTCTGCATATCATGTAGTTTCTACACTATATAGTTACACTTAACTTTAAAGCATGAGGCAATTGTGTTAAATACACGCAAGATGCTTATGTAAATCCAAGAGCTGGCCAATCCCTTTTTTTCAGTGTGGTTAGTACTGTTACCTGGGTTCAAATCCACAATCTGGCTGAGTTTGCAGTAGGTTCTCTCTGGGTACTTTGCATGACTTTTAACTGTAGAAGAAAACCGGTTATTGGGGTTATTGGGGTTAGGATAATTGGTGATAATTGGTGATAATTAGGATAATTGGTGATTCTAAATTAGCCACAAAGAACCTAATCAACATAATCAGAGAAAATATCATAAACCTCTACAAATTATTTGCTATAATAAAAAAATCTGAACGTGATCAGAAAAATAGGAGCTACACCCCATTAATTCTTTAAAATATTAATAACATGAACAATTATTGCTTAATTTATTTTTCTCATCTATATGCGCTAAAAGTACAGCAAAGCCCCTACATGTCCTAAAAGCACTACAGCCTGCCTTCATTATCTCTAGGTGATGAATTTGATACAAAATGTGTTTTCAACATTCTGTCATGAAGATATGAAAGTTCTGTTCTATTGTTTTTTTAAAACTTATGAATACTACAGAGATTAACTGAATGATTACTGCCTGCCAGGCCTTATATGAGCATGCACCTTAAAACATCCTGCCAAGTACAACTGGACAACATATGTAAACACATACAAAGCACAAACAAGCATTGTACAAACAAAAAAGTTGATTTGTGCTGTCATTTGCATAGCCAGCAGCCATTGCTCTATATACGACATGAAAACTTTTGGAAGTCAAATCATTTGGTCTGTTTTCCATTTTTTTCAAACAAAGATGAATGCCTTTTCAGAGGTTGACATAACTATAAGAGCTGAGCATGTCTATTAGGGCTGCCACAAAAACATACAGAAAAGAGAGGCTGCAGAAAGTTATGATTATTATGGAGGGAGCCAAAATACAGAAAGTGGAAAATCTGTAGTTAGCAGGTATTAAAATTGTAACACATGTCATTCCTGAGCTCAGCAGCCAAACATAGCCAATAGTGATGTTTCTGATCCTGACCCCACGAGCACTTCTTAGACTCATGTAGGTGTCTGTTGTAGGGTGAACAGCAGACAAATAATGCTCTACACAGGTCAGGAGGTGGAAAAAGATGAGGACACATAGCGTGAGGAGGAGAGTGATTTTCACTGCATAGAAGGGAATTAATTTTTTTTTAATTTCAATGGATTAATGGGGCAGAAATAGTCCAGAAGATATTTCAAAGTGAAAGTAAACTTTATTGTCATTTTCGCTATATACAGTATAGAGAGATGAGATGACGAGGCTCCAGTTACAGTAGTGCAAAAGAACAAACAATAAATTAGAAAATAAATATACACTTTTGGAATGGGGGAAAAGGATCAATAACATTTTTAAATACAATTTACAGTTAGATGCTTAAAGTCACCTTGGAGTGGTTTAAATGAACCCTTATGGAAGGAGAGAAAAGAGTCCAAATGAGGGGTCAAGCACAATGCAGGAGTCCTTGTAGTGCTTGTGGAAGATGTCCTGTAGCAGAGGTAGAGATGTTCCAATTTTCTTGGTAGCTGCTTTAACAATCAGCTTATGCGTTGTAGCTGGCTGAGGTCGCTGACTTTGGTCACCTGCTTCAAGCGTCTCGATACACCACACTAACAGCCAAAAAAAAAGTCAACGACCATCTCCTTGGTTTTGTCCACATTCAGTGGCAGGTTGTTCTCGCTGCACCAGAACGCCAGCTCTGTACGCCAACTCGTCGTTGCTGCTGATGAGTCCAACCATGGTTGTGTCATTGGAGAGCTTGATGATGTGGTTAGAGCTGTGTAGAGCAGTGCAGTCGTGTCAGGAGAGTGAACAACAGTGGGCTGTAAACACAGCCCTGAGGAGCTCCTGTGCTAAGTCTGATGGTGTTAGAGGTGTTGCTGCCGATTCAGATGTACTGAGGCCTATCTGAAAGGAAATCTACTATCCAGTTTCAGAGAGAGGTGGAGTTTATATTGCCACCACCAATATCAACCCACAATCTTCGATCCTCACTCTGAGACCTCGGTAGCTTTAAGGCCTATGGCATTATTTGTGTGCCTCTATTCTGATGTTGTATTTTGAGGAGAAAATTATGGTTGATACTGCTCATGAGGTTAGCCTTAGTTAGCTTTAGTTTTTCCACTCCCGTATGTGTTGGTTAATTGTGTGCTGATTATATACCCAGTGGTCTACAGAACGCAGCCCCGTGTGCTTTCTGTTTGAATTTTGCAATACATCCTTTATTTCACTTAGTTACTCGTGTGAGGACTTAAGTATGTTGCTACTCCCTGTCACCTAGCAGAGGGGGTCGTAACAATTATCCACATACACACACACACAATAACAGCCCTTCTCGCTCTGTTGTTGGCATTTGCTCTTGCGCAGATCTCTGCTTTGTGTGCCGACAGACATCTGAGGACCTGCTCTCAGTGTGATTATAGCTACATTACCAATTAACACAATCAGATCCAAGTAACACCGAATAATAACTTTTATAACAAACAAAGCTGAATAGTCTGTTTCACTGGATATAATGGAATAACATATGCCAAGATCAGTGTTGGGAAGGTTACTTTTAAAATGTATTCCATTACAGAATACAGAATACATGCCCTAAAATGTATTCTGTTACGTTACTCAATGAGAGTAACGTATTCTGAATACTTTGGATTACTTAATATATTATCATGCTGTTTACAACTACATGAATGTACTATTGCTGTGATTTATTACTGTTACTGAAGGTCCGCGGCTCCGAACCGTAGTAAAGGGACCTCTGGCTAATACGGTGGGTTCTGTGTCTGCTCGTAGCCGAAAACTAGCTTTACTTTGTTGTGTGGGTCAACTTTGCTAGTGAGAGACAGAGAGAGGCGTTGAAAGGCTGCTCCAACAGAACTTATTGTTTTTGGAGGAAAACACGAACACGGTGTACAGTCGAGTCTTAATAGCTTACTTACAACTGGGCTCGTCAGGCACTCTTCTTGGCTGCAGTGGTTATTATTATATTTACATGCTTCCAGCTCCTGTTTTTGCTCGATGACAGCTCGTACTTTTCCTTTTTCTCCCTCCCTCACTCACAGACACATAACGTGTATGGCAGTCCATTCTCCCTGCAGCACGGACTACACTGCCTATGATGGTACATTCTTTAGAGCTATACCGGTAGCATTCTGCCTATTAGCTTAGCACAACAACAACAAAAAGGCCTCTCTCACCCAGGAAACACGCAGAGAGAGAGAGCGTCACCCTGTAACCATGGCAACCGTAACGCTGCGCCTGGAACAACAGAACGTAGCTGTCAAACAAAACCCAAACAGTCCTGACCCGCCACAATATGAAACAGGAAAGTACCGCCGTGTAATCCATTTATTTCAACAAAGTAACTGTATTCTAAATACCACCTTTTTAAACGGTAACTGTAACGGAATACAGTTACTCATATTTTGTATTTTAAATACGTAACGGCGGTACATGTATTCCGTTACTCCCCAACACTGGCCAAGATTCACTGACCACAAGCTCACTAGCCTGGATTATTGTCAGTCAGCTAGCCAAAACTGACAAGTTTTGGGGCTCCTCACAAAAAGTCATATTATTTGTAACTTACCTTACAAACACTTTGAAAGGGACCAGTGGCACAAACATCCAAGTCCAATTCATTGCCTTGGTTCAGAGCAGGTGAAACATATCAGACATCTGCTGCCAGTATAAACCAGACAGGAGATATTTCTTACTTTATACCATCGAACGGCCAAATTGCCGTGTTTGCCAAATGTTCTCTATCTTCTAGTGGTTATAAAGGGAGAAATTAGCTACAAAGACCAATCATATATTTCATAGCAGGCTTTTTAATGGAATAAGATGGTAATTTATCTCACATATGAAGACAGGCTCAAGTGGCCACTGGAGGAACTGCAGTTTTTGGAACTTCTTACATATCATTTTTCAGTTGTGGTCATTGGTGCCTGGTGCTCTCTGTGCTGTTCCTTGTGATTAGATAAAATTCCTGAAATTAAAATATAAAAAGAAAGTGTCAAATTATTTGAAAAAATAATTTCATTTTTTCTCTGACCAAATTTGTTATGTCCTATGGCGTGTTTGCAAATAGTAACCAAGACCCCTCAGCTCCAATTTATTGCCAATAAAAGCAGATCACTGGCTGGTTCATTCAGAGGGAAACTCATACATAAGACTTGGTCAAGTAACTGCAAGATTTTGTGACTCCATAAATGCCTAAAAAGATAAATTAAAAGGCATTGCACACCCACTAACCATGGAAATACAGTTTTCCCAATATCCATAAAGGGCTTTATTTACTGGTAGCGAGAAGAGCAACAGTTTGAGGTACTATGACCCACATTTGTTAATTAAATTTAATCTACCTGGTAACACTTATATGTACTTCAATCTTAAGACGGAGACAAAGGCAAAATGACAAAGTATGAAGGAAAACAGTCAAGAGTTAGAAGCTTAAATTTACAATCTTTCTTGACTCTCCGTGTTTATCTGCTTTCCCAACCAATCCTCATCCCTCTCTCTCCGTTTCTGCATTACAGTGTGATTTGCCCTCAGCTTGAACCATATGTGAATCAAATTAACACCATAGTTCATTGCTTTTTTACCCAATCAGACCTAAAGTGGACTGACCACTTTCATTCACTATAATTCTCTTGGCTTATGTGCTTGAAGAAACAACACATGGAAGCAGAAGGATGTTTTAAATGGGATATGTATGTAAATGTGGATGCTTGGAAACTCTTTTCACCATTAGCGGAATAACGTACACCAAGTTTCATTGACGACAAGCTCACCAGCCTGGATTACTGTGCCCTGAAATTGCAGAAACAAACAAACCTGCATCTGAATTTCTGGCATTCTTCTTTGGGTGTGAAATGTTGATGTGCTTTTCCAGAAATCTAGCATCCGTCAAGAGTTATCACAAGGAGTTCATATGAACATTTGATCATTTTCTTTTGAATACATAATTGAATAAAAGGGTGAGTGTAACAGCCCCATGAATGAGGCCTGGGGGAAGGTGTGGGGAACAATAACAAACAGACCTAAAAAGAATGAGAAGGAAGCCAAACAGGGGAGATATTATGGTTTTATTATGAATTCTCTTAACACAAAGAGACGGCAACGCCGCTTTATAAATAAGAACAAAAAGGAAAAATGGTCACAACTCAGTCTTATGTTTCTAATGAAAGTGGAAGATCAAACAAACAAACAAATGCACTTCTGAGGCCCAGAGGCGCACCCTGATCATTAGCAGCGGCACACCGTACTGCTGCCCACTGTACTCAAAACCACAGTAAGGACAACCATGTCATAGGACCTTTCCATTCCCTAGAAAGCAGTGCAAAGACACAAAAAAGCCAACCCGCACGACACATTTCTTCCCTAACTTATATAACATCTTAATATCTTAAATGTCGATCCAGCTGCGTCCTGGGCAAAGAGAGAAAGAGAGACAGAGGCTGTGTCCCAATTCAGGGTCTGCACGCTTGAAGTACGCGCACTATGTACGGTGCGTACTATAAGTACGAGAAGTGCAGAAGTGAGAGGCGTGTGAAATGGGACGATCTAGCCTTCGTCGCACTGTTCAGGTTGCCTAGCAACCATGATACTAACCGCGAGAAACGTGGCATACAGACAGAAATGAAAGAGAAAAATGTTTTGTTGGTCATTCATTTTTGTCATGACATCACTTTGATTAGTTGAGCATCTGAGGCTGAGACCACAGGACTGTAAAACATGATTGTTGGGCTTCATTTCTTGTATTATGTATGCATTTCTTGGCTTAAAAAAATGCACTATGCGCCTCCAGGTGTTTTATCAGATTCGAGGTGTTACCTCCTTTGCACAGTATCAGCTTAAAGCACTTGTTGCAGGTTGCTGAGTTTGCATCTTTTGCTGTGAAGTACAGCCAGACTTTTGACTGCTTCGCCTCGGGCATTTTTCATCTGTAGGTTGAAATAGCTGATACAACATTAATAGCCCCACTGCGAATTGCTACCTGGGACACAAAAACCCCTCCACCACAGGTGGGATCCCAGGGGCTATGTTGTCTGCGGGCATGGAAAATTGGTCCTAGTTGAGGGACCAGACAAAGAGTGACACCGGTAAGTTTTCACAGATCCTGTGTGAAAACTTGCCTGTTTTTTTCCTGTCTTCAGAGTTGGCTCCTGGAGTGGGGCGTAGTATTTTTCCCGGCCCAGTTTCCACCTCCCCACTGACACAGCTGCTCTGCTGCATTCTAGAGCTGTCTAGTTTACCTTAAGTTTGTCATGGTCCCTGTGCCTCACCAGCTGATCCTGTATTAGGCAACATGTGTTTTGTTGTTTTTGCTCTCTCCCTCTCTTTCTCTCTCTCACCCCAGTGCTCATTATGGGCTCCCGCCCCTGGCCCACGCAACTGACATCTACACATCTGCTGCCTATCTGTGTTACTCGTCGCTGGATCGTTGAGCAATCAGCGTCAGTCGCTCAGTCGTTAGTGAGTCAAATTCTGTGAAGTTGTTTCCGTCTGTTCGTCGTTAACTCTAGTTTCTGTGTACTTCCCCGGACCTTTCCCTGCCTGCCTGTCATCCTGTGGACGAGTGTGTGGATTTGTGTTACCCAGTTGTGGAGAGAGGAGAGAGATTCTTTGGAGTGTGTCTGATTTCCGTTCTTCCCCTCACATATCCCGGACTGCACTTGTGTCTATCCCATTTACCTCGTGCCACTGAGCCGTGACAAACGCGGGCATGTGCATAGCCAACTCTGAGTACCTTGGCGCTGATTCTTAATCCGACTGTGGTCGCCTTCCTCTGCCAGGTCGCGGTCAACTTTTGGAGGTCTTCCTGAGTTGAGCCCAGCAGGGCGATGTCATCCGCAAAGTCCAAATCAGTGAGATTATGCGCTTCGTGCCAGGAGACACCGATGCCAACTGATCATCGCATGATGTAGTCAGTTACCAACAGGAAGAGGAAGGGGGATAGCACGCATCCTTGTTCGACGCCAGTATTGATCTTGAAGAAATCTGTGCAGCTGTCATCCGTCCGGACGCAGCAATGGGAGTTGGAGTAGAGAAGCATCTACAAACAGCTGAGGGACTCTATAGTGGCGTACGATAGCCCATAGAGTCAGCTGGTGGACGCTGTCAAAAGTGAATGAAATTAATAGAAATCTTCCTTTGGTATTCCAATGTTTGTTCAATGATCATGCAGAGGGTGAAGATTTGCTCGACGCACGACCGGCCACTCCAAAAGCCATCGTTCATGGCAAAACACTTTCCTGGGTACCGACTGTAACGTGATGCCCCGCCAGTTGTCACAGTCACCCAAATCAGCTACACTCTGGGATGAGCTAAAAGAGGCTGTGGTCAGTGCAGCAGAATCGAAGATTGGTCGCCGACAGGGCAGCTTCAAGGAACGCTGGATCTCCGACCGTTCATGGGAATTTATCGATCACTTCTCTGTCTGAAACAGTCTTATGGAAGTTTTCTTTTTCTGTCTCCAAGTTCTCCAAGCCCAGATAGACAGCCTTCTATGGGGAGAGGGGAACATCACGGCCACCTGTACCCAAGCAGAGGAGGCTCTTTCACACCTATGCGCAATTTAGACTAACCAATTAACCCATCCCCACAAACTGCATGTCTTTGGACGGTGGAAGGAAGCCAGAGTACCCGGAGGGAACCCATGCAAACATGGGGGAACATGCAAACTCCACACAGAAAGACCCCGGCCTGATGGTGGAATTGAACTCAGGACCTTCTTGCTGTGCAGCAAGATACTAACCCTGACTTGCTCTCTGATGCATCCATCAGAGTATGAATGCATATTAATGATAGTTAGAAAAGCACTCACCGTATAGATATGTGCTTGTGTGAATGGGTGTGTATGGGGTGAATGCAGCGTGTTGTATAGAGTGCTTTGAGTACTCCAGGAGAGTAGAAAAGCGCTATATATGAACCAGTCCATTTCCCATCTGATATATATACTATAGTCACAAATGTTAGAAAATGTCAAAGGTTTACATAATTGTATTGGAGAGTAAAATGTCTTACCCATTCTGTATCATATTAATTAACCAGTGTTAAATATGTCTACTCTGATATTCTCATTTTTTTTGAACAACTGCAAACTGTTTATAACATTCAACACTTAATCATTTAAACCTTGCAGTTTTCTCACAGATACAGTTAGGGATGCAACGATACCAATTTTTTCAAACCGATACGATACCGATACTTGGATCTGAGTACTTGCCGATACAGAGTACAAAAACCGATACTTCTACCACACACACACACACACGCACAAATACAATTAATTGGAAGACAAGTTTTATTATATTCCCTGCCGATAAAAAATAAAATCTTAATAAAAATGACCACAAAAAAATTTCAAGTGAAAAATAAGCACTTCTGTTAAATTATTGCAGAGTGTCCACATTGTAATTTTACAAAATATCACTGAACTATTGGCACTGTCTCGAGCTTTCAGAATAATAAATAAACACTTCTGTTTGGAATAAAATAAATACAAATTAGGTTTGAGAATAAAATAAACTTTTAAATTATTGCAGAGTGTCCATGTTGTAAACAAACAAACAAAATAATTATTATTAAATAAATAATAAAATATAAAAAATTATAAAATAAATAAAATAATAATTGGCCCCCTAGTGGCCAATCTAAAAAACTACAACAGAAATGACAAGCCACCCTCTGATTAATGAAATAAGTTGGTATCGGTTCATGGTATCGGTTAACTTTTACGAGTATGAGTACACACACATTTTACAGTATCGACCCCGATACCCGATACCAGTATCGGTATCGGTGCATCCCTAGATACAGTGGTAGTCATATCTTTAATAAACTGACTTTTTTGAGTATTTAAGTACTAGAGCATCTCAGTTTATTTGACTCCTTATTAAGTTGTGTATCAAAGCATAATTGCCAAAAATGAATCGACTTTAAAAACACAAGTTTTTCTTTTACTTTTTAAATGTTGTTATTTTTTGCTGATTACCTGACTTTATCTGATTTTACATTAGACATCAGCCTAGAATTGAACACAAAACCTAAAGATGCATTGAATTACTTTGTACTAAGTGTAATTCTACTCTCTAACACCGTTTAAAATATCAATATACACATGTTACATTAATGTATAATGAACTGCTGAAAATGTGTCAATAAAATGTATCCATTTTTTTTTTTACAAATGCAGCTAGAATGATTGACAATATGACAGAGACTGCATCTCTGAAATATTTATTTTCATAAAGCTTATCAAGTGGTCTGTTCATTACAATAAAGTATGATAAAATTGAAATTATGCACAGCCCAAGGACCACAGTGCACATTATTTTGTGCATTACTTAAACATAATGACAACTATAGGCTGATTCCTACACATTTTTACTAACATAAATATAAATCAAGAATGTACTGATGATGTAATGAAGTTTAACTAGCAAAATGAAGATGCTGCATGTCTCAGGTACATACTTTTGAACTTGCCAGTAAACCTAATCAACAAGGTCAGTAACAAATATTATAATATTTACATAGTATCACAAACATACACAAATAATTTGCTATATTACAAAGCCAGAATGTGAAGAGAAATGTTTTGGAACTACACCTCACTAATTCTGTAAAAGGTTAATAAAATAAAAAAATTATGCTGTCTTTTTATCTAATAAATTGTTTATATACACAGAAAGTAAAAACATGCATTGTATAAACAATAAATCAATTTCTGCTGCCATTTGGATGGCTATTAAAGTTTTGTTTGAAATGTATACTTTTGAAAAACATGTCATTTATTCTGTGTTACATCCACCATTCCCCTGCTTTAAAAATACACATTGGCACATTGATGAGATCTGACGTAAACATAGTTACACCAAACTTCATCAGTGTGGACAAATGCTGAGCAAGTCTTTGTGTCCTTAGTTTGAAACTCTCCAAAAGACAAGTTTTTTAAAAATATCAATAAAGTCATGAAAATAAATTTGATCATCATCATCTTTAGGACACAGGACAGAATCAAAAGCCTACAAAGGGACATTAAACCACCAGTTATTTTTGTTATTATAGTAACACAACTGAAACTGTTCCAAATGTTTTAGTATACTATACTTTTTCAAATCATGTAGATCTATAATCTCTGCTGTATTCAATCCTATTGTCATGGCTGTGTGAAGGCAGACAGGAATGGTGGACCCAAGAGCAGGACTCATGGAGCTTTATTACTGGTTCCAGGCAAAACAGAAAACTGGCTAAACTGGACAGGCAGACAAGCAGGCAGACATAACACACAGTGAAGGCCGAGTGTGAGCAGACGTTAACGACACGACAGAGAGCAAGGAAAACACAGGGTTTATGAACACAGGGGAGCAATCAGGAATGGGAGACAGGAGGGGAACACACCTGGGAGAAATCAGAGCTGACGAGAGCGGGGAAACATAAACTGAACACACTGGCATCCGACATGGACCTTCAAAGTAAAACAGGAAACTCAACACACACACAAAGACACAGACTCAGAGACGCGGGTTTTACAAAGAGACCTGACTACACTGGAACAGAGGGAACACAGAGAATCATGGAGGGCAAAGAGATCAAAACCTGGGACCTAGAATTAACAAAACTAAAATACAGGCAGCAATAACATCAGGGAAATAAATAAAACTATTCAAATCACTGGGTCACAGACCCAGGACTATGACACCTGTATTCAATCCTTGTCTTTGTTTGTTGGTATAACAGCAACATGACAGTTTTCCTGCCCTATGCAGATACAG